>NW_006777952.1:1100707-1128289 GCF_000442215.2 Lipotes vexillifer | reverse complement strand
TCAGCAGGTCGGGCAGCGGCAGTGGTGGGTTTCTTGAAGGACTATTTGGATGCTTAAGGCCTGTATGGAATATCATTGGGAAGGCATATTCCACTGATTACAAATTGCAGCAGCAAGGTAAGCTAGAGTATGGACCTGGAAGATATTTCCTGTGTAAACGCACTACCACCATTAACTGCATAACCTTTGATAAACTAAAGACCTAGTGCCAGAAGAATACCCCATATCAATTTCCTATAGACCTTCTGAATGGAACGGATTGACATATGGTTGGTTGTTTTGGTCGAAGCCCACCTTTTATGGTTGTACAGTCCAGTGATGTCCAGAGTAGAGTTCATATAAGACAATCCATGACGTTGTGAGGAAGAAGATGTTAGAGCTTCTGTTCCTTTTATCTCATCATTTTAAATTTCTATTTTCATGCATGTTTTCATATATATTTGGTATTTTAATAAAGTTTTACAGATATATAATTTATAAATAAATCACATAGTGAGTGCATATTCAAAAATTTTATTGACAGTTTTTACAGTCAATAAGTCTGATGGTCACTGGACTAATTCAAAACCAGACGGAAGCCACATGGTACTGCCCCTGAAGATTGCAGGCCTGCCTTAGGTAGTAGTAAAAAGGAATTTTTTTATCTTACAGTCAGGCACAGAAAGCTCACAGTTTGAGGAAAGAACAAAATATCTAACCATTCTTGAGAAATATTATTATTTCGAGATCCCACAGCTTTTTAAAAAGTAAAATTTTAACTCCCATCATTGTGTAGTATGTATATTCATATACTCCAATTCAAGCCTTATGCTTTTGAAGCAAAGAGAACACATGGCACTAGTGTCCCTTATAACTTCATTTATATTGTTGAAACAATTTTTTCCTGAGAACAAAAGTAATATATATAGAAATTTTGGAACATACAAGTAAGATCCCCCCCCAAATTAAAATAATCTATGATCCCCAATCTCCTGACAATAACCACCATTAGTGTTTTTGGTATATGTTAGTCTATACATGTGTGTATGTGTACTTTAAAAAAGTCATGCTGTTCTGTAACACTTTTTTACTTCATACTGTGGACATTTCCTGTATCATGAAATATACTTTTTCAGCATCATTTTTAATGGCTGCATAATATTAAATTGTGTTAACATACACAGTTTAAGTAATTGTAATTAAGTAATCCTCTGTTTTTTTCCTTGTGATGAGAACTCTTAGGGTTTACTGTCTTAACAACTTTCATGCATTAACATAAACAGTGTTCATTATATTTGTCAAGCTGTACACCACATCCCTAGTACTTACTTATCTTATAACTGGAAGTTTGTACCTTCTGACTGCCTTCATCCAATTCCCCCTCCCCCACTCGCCACCTCTGGTAACCACAAATCTGATCTCTTTTTTTGTGAGTTTGTTTTTGAAGTATAATTGACCTACAACACTATATTAGTTCCTGGTACACAACATAGTGATTTGATATTTCTGTACATTTCAAAATGATCACCATGATTAGTTACTGTCACCATACAAAGATGTTACATAATTATTGACTATATTCCCCACACTGTACATTTCATACCCTTGACTCATTTATTTTGTAATAAACGTTTGTACCTCTTAATCTCCCTCACCTATTTCTCCCCTCCCCTTATGGCTGAGTAGTATTCCATTTTGTGTGTGTGTGTGTGTGTATCCAATCTTGTCCACTCATCTGTTGATGGACACTTAGGTTGTTTCCATATCTTGGCAATTGTAAATAATGCTGCTCTGAACATTGGGGTGCATGTATCTTTTCAAATTAGTGTTTTTGGTTTTTTCTGATATATACACAGGAGTGGAACTGCTGAGTCATATGGTAGTTCTATTTTTAGTTTTTTGAGACACCTCCATACTGTTTCCCACAGTGGCTGCACCAGTTTACATTCCCACTAACAGTGAACAAGGGTTCCCTTTTTTCCACATCCTCGCTGACATTTGTTGTGTTCTTTTTGATGATAGCCATTCTTTCTGACAGGTGTGAGGTGATATCTCATTGTGGCTTTGATTTTCATTTCCCTGATGATTACTGATGTTGAGCATCTTTTCATATGTCTGTTGGCCATTTCCTCTTTGGAAAAATGTCTGTTTAGTTCTTCTCCCCATTTTTTAATCTGGTTGTTTGATGTGTTATATGAGCTATTTATATATGTTGGATATTAATCCCTTATCAGTCATATCATTTGCAAATATTTTCTCCCATTCAGTGGGTTATCTTTTTGTGTTGTCAGTGGTTTCCTTTGCTGTGTGAAAGCTTTTAAGTTTAATTAGGTCCCACTTGTTTATTTATTTATATTTTTAGAAGATGTTGGGGGTAGGAGTTTATTAATTAATTATTTTTGCATGTTGGGTCTTTGTTTCCGTGCGAGGGCTTTCTCTAGTTGTGGCAAGTGGGGGCCACTCTTCGTCGCAGTGCGCGGGCCTCTCACTGTCGCAGCCTCTCTTGTTGCGGAGCATAGGCTCCAGACGCACAGGCCCAGCAGTTGTGGCTCACGGGCCCAGTTGCTCCGTGGCATGTGGGATCTTCCCAGACCAGGGCTCGAACCCGTGTCCCCTGCATTAGCAGGCAGATTCTCAACCACTGCGCCACCAGGAAGCCCCCACTTGTTTATTTTTGTTTTCATTTCCTTTCCTTTAGGAGACAGATCCAAAAAAAATATTGCTGCAGTTTATGTCAAAGAGTGTTCTGCATATCTTCCTCTAGGAGTTTCATAGTATCTGGTCTTACATTTAGGTCTCTAAAGAGTGTTTTTGTTTTCTTTAGATAAATACCCAGGAGTGGAGTTGCTGAGTCATATGGTAGTTCTATATATAGGTCTATTTTTAGTTTTTGGGGGGTATCTCCATACTGTTTTCCATAGTGGCTGCCATTTTGCATTTCCATCAGCAATGTATGAGAGTTCCAATTTCCCTACATCCTGGTCAACACTTGTTATTTGTTGTTTTTTTGATAATAGCCATTCTAGCAGGTGTGAAGTGATATCTCACTGTGGTTTTCATTTGCATTTTCCTAATAATTAGCGATATGGAGCATCTTTTCATGTACCTGATAGCCATTTGTGTGTCTTCTTTAGATAAATGTCTGTTCAGATCCTCTACCCATTTTTTAATCAGGTTGTTTGTTTGATGTTGAGCTATATGAGTTATTTGTATATTTTGGATATTAACCCCTTATCAGATATAGCATTTATAAATATCATCTCCCATTCAGTAAGCTGCCTTTTCATTTCATTGATAGTTTCCTTCACTGTGCAAAAGCTTTTTAGTTTGATGTAGTCCCATTTGTTTATTTTTGCTTTTGTTGCCCTTGCCTGAGGAGACATATCCAAAAAATATTGCTAAGACTGATGTCAAAGACCATACTGCCTATTTTTTCTTCCAGAAGTTTTATGGTTTCAGGTCTTAAATTTAAGTCTTTAATCCATTTTGAATTTATTTTTGTATATGGTGTAGTCCAGTTTGATTCTTTTGCATGTAGCTGTCCAGTTTTCCCAACACCATTTATTAAAGAGGCTGTCTTTTCCCCATTGTATATTCTTGTCTCCTTTGTCATAGATTAATTGCCCATGTAATTATGGGTTCATTTCTGGGCTCGCTATTCTGTTCCATTGATCTATGTGCCAGTACCATACTGCTTTGATTACTACAGCTTTGCAGTATAGTTTGAAATCAGGGAGCATGATACCTCCAACTTTGTTCTTCTTTCTCAAGATAGTTTTGGCTATTTGGGGTATTTTGTGTTTCCATAGAAATTTTAGAATTATTTGTTCTACTTCTATGAAGAATGTCATGGGTATTTTGACAGGGATTGCATTGAATTCCTAGATTGCCTTGGGTAGTATGGTCATTTTAACAGTATTAATTCTTCCAATCCATGAACACGGTATATCTTTCCATCTGTTTGTGTTGTCTTCAGTTTCTTTCATCAGTGTCTTATAGTTTTCAGAGTACAGGTCCTTTACCTCCTTAGATTTATTCCTACTATTTTATTCATTTTGATGCAATTGTAAATGGGATTATTTTCTTAATTTCCTTTTCTGATTGTTAGTTGTTAGTGTATAGAAATTAACATATTTCTGTATACTAATTTTGTATCCTGCAATTTTACCAAATTCATTGATAACTTCTAGTGCAATCTTCTATTGCTTAACAGTTTGTTTACTATTTTCAGTGATTATAAGCCACACTGCAGTGAACATGTGTCCATTCCTTAATTTTCACACATATCTTGATTACTCCTTAGGATAAATTATTAGAAGAGGAATGCTGGGTTCAAAGGATTTTTTGCTTTAAAGCTTTTGATACATATCTTTGCAGCCTTATGTAAATGATCAGTTGTTATGAGTTCTTTCATCAAGAAATTTTATAAAGGAATAATATGGACCCGAAATGATATTCTGTTTTATTTATTTTATAACTGACTATTGGATTCTGTAACCCTCCCTTAAAAATGTATTCATATATTTTAGTCAAGACTGTTGACAGCTTTTCCACAACTACCAGTTGACATTAGTCACCATTAGCCACTTTTTCCATGCATTCAATTTTTTCTATTTCTGAAATACTTTTTCTTTTTTTGATATTTTATTTTAAGGTATTATTTTATTTTATTTTCACTTTATTTTTTAACACAATTTTTAAAGGTTACCCTCCATTTATAGTTATTACAAAATGTTAGCTATCTTCCCCGTGTTGTACAATACATCCTTGTGGCCTATCTTACAGCCAGTAGTTTCTACCTCCCACTCCCCTACCCCTATATTGCCTCTTCCCCCTCTCCACACTAGTAACCACTAGTTTATTCTTATCTGTGAGTCTCCTTCTTTTTTTTTTAATATTCACTAGTTTGTTGTATTTTTTAGATCCACATATAAGTGACATCATACAATATTTGTCTTTCTCTGTCTGACTTATTTCACTTAGCATAATGCCCTCCAAGTTCATCCATGTTGCTGCAGATGGCAAAATTTCATTCTCTTTTATGGCTGAGTAGTATTCCAGTGTGTGTGTGTGTGTGTGTGTAGATATATATATACCACATTGTCTTTCTCCACTCATCTATTGATGTGAAATACTTTCTTTTAGAAATGCAAATCAGAACTACAGTGAGGTACCACCTCACACCGGTCAGAATGGCTATCATCAAAAAGTCTACCAATAACAAATGCTGGGGAGGGTGTGGAGAAAAGGGTACCCTCCTACACTGTTGGTGGGAATGTAAATTGGTGCAACCACTGTGGAAAACAGTATGGAGGTTCCTCAAAAAACTAAAAATCGAATTACCATATGACCCAGCAATCCTACTCCTGGGCATATATGCAGACAAAACTATAATTCAAAAAGATACATGCACCCCTATGTTCATAGCAGTACTATTCACAGTAGCCAAGACATGGAAACAACCTAAGTGTCCACTGACAGAAGAATGGATAAAGAAGATGTGGTACATATATAATGGAATACTACTAAGCCATAAAACAGAATGAAATAATGCCATTTGCAGCAACATGGATGCAACTAGAAATTATCATACTAAGTGAAGTAAGTCAAAAAGAGAAAGACAAATACCATATGATATCACCTTTATGTGGAACCTAAACTATGGCACAAATGAACCTATTTACGAGACAAAAACAGACTTACAGACATAGAGAACAGACTTGTGGTTGCCAAGGGGGAGGGGGTGTGGGGGAGGGATGGACTAGGAGTTAGGGGTTAGTAGATGCAAACTATGACATATAGAATGGATAAACAATACCGTCCTACTATATAGCACAGGGAATTATATTCAATATCCTGGGATAAACCATAATGGAAAAGAATATGAAAAAGATTGTATATATATATGTATAACTGAATCACTTTGCTGTACAGCAGAAATCAACACAACATTGTAAATCAGCTATACTTCAATTTTTAAAAAATTGACTCTGAAATACTTTCTCTTAAACCAATACCAGACTCCCCATCTATACCCCTTCTCCATAAGTATATTGGGATTTACCTGTAAATCTGTCCATTCCAGGTATACTTTCCAGGATTTGTCAACCACGGCATTCTTTCTCAATCCCTAGGTTTTGTCTGTCTGTTTTCTCTCCATACCCTGCACATTCTACCCTCTTTTTCCCTCTATGATCTTAAGAGTTCAGGGAAATTAAAGGGTTGTTCCTTGTCACACAGCAGTTGGGGACTCCTATGTTAAACAGTTTTATTATTTTAAAAATTGGGAATAAAGACAAATCCAAAGAGGAAAATAAAAATCACTTGTCATCCCATAACCACCCACCCTTAATTTATTATTTTTTAGAAGCTCCTTCTTCTCTGCTTAGACACAAAACCTACTAATATCTTATCTGTGATAAGCTCATTTGGTTTTGGGGGTCTTGTCCAGTCTAATAATTATTTTGGTGGCCATTTGGAGGTCTCAGGATCCAAATGCAGCATTGAGGTTCAGACTCATAAAGAAGACTAACAGACACATCCTATGTCTGTTAAAAGAAGCCTTTAAAATTCTTTATTGTTCTGTAACCTTGTATTTAATTTGTGTTCCGATTGATTATGTGACCTTCAGAAAGGCTTATTTCAGGAACAAATAAGACACATCCTTGGTCAGTTTAAACTTACAAGGGTACAGCAGCTGCCCAGCTCTTCAGCAAATGACAGGATATCCTACCGTGAGCAGGTGTTGCTGTGGGCTGCAGAAGAGATTCAGTAGCCTGAAACTAAGTGTAGTTTTTTTCTTGTCAGCTCTGGGATCATGGAGCTAATCTTTAATCCTGGATTACAGTCAACCAAAGGATAGTACATATAATAGATGTGTCCCTGCATTTGGTATTATGAGGAAATTTCACTTGATTAAAATTTTTTTAATGATATCTTCATCTCCCATTTAGTATGTTGGTAGTGAAGCGTAAGTAAGGTAATATGTGAAATCTTTTATTGCCAAATAGTTCCCAGTCTCAAAGCAAGTATTGTCATAGACTTGTCTGAATAAACAAAGGAGAACTTATGTGTTAAAGTGAGTGGGCATGTGGCTTTTTCTCAGTCCTGGGGATCATGGTGGATATTGGAATTAAGATAGTAGTCATAGTGATGAATCAGAAGATAAAAGCTGGGGAAGAGTACCAATGGGACAGCTGTAAAAGCAGCAGAAAGTCTGGGACTAACCCTGGAGGGAGCACAGCCAGTTTCCATCATTATAAGGTTTGTTATCTTGTTCCTCAGTGATCTAGGCCCCCAATTTGTATATCCTTGTTGCTAACGTTCTTTTTGCTGCCATTTTCTTGTTCCTTGGCTCCCTATTAGATATCGATCAGGACGTTGGAACTGGACAGAGAGGACTAAATCACATGGATCAATTTTATTTCTGGTAGTCAGTTCTAGTAAAAAAAATTGATGGAAAGGTGGTTGAAGTCTTACTTTACACTCTGTGTTCTTGAATTACCAATGCCGGCCCCTTTATTTTTCCATGGAAAATTAAGATTTGGTTGAACATAGATGAATTAACACAGGTGTGAGCTACTGTTGGTCAAGGAAATTTTTGTTATTTATTATAATATCAACCTTTGGTATTTGAGTGCCAAATATATTTATCATTTGTATTTTATTTTATTTATTTATTTATTTATTTATTTTTTATTTTTTATTTTATTTATTTATTTTTTTTGTGGTGCGCGGGCATCTCACTTTTGTGGCCTCTCCCGTTGCGGAGCACAGGCTCTGGACGCACAGGCTCAGCGGCCATGGCTCACGGGCTTAGTTGCTCCGCAGCATGTGGGATCTTCCCGGACCGGGGCACAAACCCGTGTCCCGTGCATCGGCAGGTGGACTCTCAACCACTGCACCACCAGGGAAGCCCTATTTTATTTATTTTTTAATTGAAGTATAGTTGATTTACAATATTATATTAATTTCAGGTGTACAACATAGTGATTCAATATTTTTATAGATTATACTCCATTTAAAGTTATTATAGGGACGGACTTCCCTGGCGGTCCAGTGGTTAAGACTTCGCCTTCCAATGCAGGGGGTGCGGGTTCAATCCTTAGTCAGAGAACTAAGATCCCACATGCCTCGCGGCCAAAATACCAAAACATAAAACAGAGGCTATATTGTAACAAATTCCATAAAGACTTTAAAAATGGTCCACATCCAAAAAAAAAAATCTTTAAAAAAATGTTATTATACAATATTGGCTACATTCCTTGTGCCGTACAATATATCCTTGTAGCTTATTTATTTTATACATAGTAGTTTGTGCCTCTTAATCCCCTACCCCTATCTTGTCCCTCCCTCCTATCATTTGTATTTTAATACTTCATTTATTTCTCATTTTATAAAAATACTAAATAATAGGAATTATTTATAAAATATATAGTAAATTACAATATAAGCATTATAAAATTATGTAAAGGGCTTCCCTGGTGGTGCAGTGGTTGAGAGTCCGCCTGCCGTTGCAGGGGACACGGGTTTGTGCCCCGGTCCAGGAGGATCCCACATGCCGCGGAGCGGCTGGGCCTGTGAGCCATGGCCGCTGAGCCTGCGCGTCTGGAGCCTGTGCTCCGCAAGGGGAGAGGCCACAACAGTGAGAGGCCCACGTACCGAAAAAATATATATATATATGTAAAAAGAAAGGATTATTTAACAAATTGTTTTTTGAATCACTAAATAACACTATGAAAAAAATTAATTTGCATCAGTTCTCATACCATACAACAAAATAAACTTCAGATGTAAAGGTTAAACTTTTAAAAACTCAACTATAGATCTCTCTTAGAATATAGATTAGGCAGTAGAAGAAATTGCAAAGGAAATGACAAGCAACTATAAAAATATTTTGTTCAAAACATAATAAAATTAAAAGAAAAATGCTTTTGTAAAAAGCCTCTTTGTATGTATCAAAGAAATAGAAAGCTCCTTTGAGCTTATGAGAACTGAAAGACCCTAATAAATAAATGGACAAGGGATAAATTTGATAATTCATACAAAGAAGATGTATTAAACAAATGTGGAGAAAATAGCCTATATCACTGGCAATTAAAGTAGTGCAAACTTATAAAACACTATTTTATACCTAACTAAATGAGCACCAAAATATAATCGGCAACATTCATTGCTGGCAAAGTTGTAGTAAAAGAGACTTGCTCATACTTTGCTACTGTCAGCAAAAACTAGAAAAATCCTTTTGGATAGCAACTTGGAATGTATACCAAGAACCAGGAAACTATACTATTTAATCTCAGGATTGAACGTGAGGAAGTGATATAAAGAAAGAAAAAAGTATCAAATTTAACTTAGCAAACAAAAAAGTAGAAACAAGTACAAAAAAAGGTAAGAGGGTACAGTAAGTAACTATTAAGCTTATAATAAAAACTAAATACATGGGGAATACATAATATATGAAAAAAGTAGAAAAAATTATACATCACATACAACTCTGACATAGCTGTATATATATAAACAAAGACTAAAAGAGAAGATGAAAACTGAATATGTGCTGGGATTTCAGATAAAATATGTGCTTTTCTGCTTTTTCTAGTATTTTCTAATGTTTTCTAGTACTTAACAGTAAATAAAGATTGCGTAAATAGGAAAAAAGAACAGCTAAAGACTGTCTAATTTTAGTAATTATGTATTAAAAATTAGGGTAACTTGGGCTTTTATAGAGTTATTTGGAGAAATATTGCCCAGTTATGTTCTTGCTCAGAATCCAGTGCTAGTACTTTATTCAGCCCCCAGAATGGTCAAAATGACACTGTGTTTAGTTCTTCACTGGACCCCTAATGAGTAAAACTAAGTGTGCCATCAATACCTGTGTCCTATGTGTGCCACATGAATAAGCCTATAGGGATGAAAGTCATTAGACGCTGTAAAGATACTAAAAGCAGTCGTCTGTAACTTATTGTTTCCACTCAAACTTGTTTCTTTGGTGATTTCATATTTGTGAGCTATTTGTATTGTAGAGAGATTTGTTTTTGTATAGCATCTATTCAATTTCAGTAGAGCAGAAACCTTTAATACTGCTCATACCAGAAGAATGGGACAAGTGCCCATGCTTTTAATCACCCTCACTATAATTTTTTCTGCTCTATGTATTTATATTTTAAAGGTCATGTTTTAACCTTTGTAATGAGAAACCACATTTTATTAAGCATCTACGGAATTTCTTTTCTCTTAAAGAAAATTAGAAAAGAGGGAAATGTAGTTCCCTTCTACGCTTTCTGCTCTTGCTTCATTGATGTAGTAGTGAGTTGATTTGCTTTCAAGACCAGAATATCTTCAAAGCTGATTCAACACTACTTTGTTCAGTGTTCTGCAAACAGTGGCCTTTAAGTGATTGGTGATCTGACAAGAATCTCTCATAACCTTTAGCATTGTTATCATCTTCTCCTCACTCTGTGGGGCTCTTAGCTCTTTGATGTTCATTTCTGACCAGTGCAGTGATAATGCACTGGCAAAAAGGATAATCAATGGATTATAGTCGTCTTTTTAAGTTGCATGAGATTAAAGCACATATTGATTGAATTTTTGATCTATTTTAAATAGCATTTTATTCATTTTAAATGTAATATAGGCTGAAACTAACACAATATTGTAAATCAACTATACTTCAATTAAAAATAAAAATAAAAGTAATATAGGCTTATGGTTTAAAATCTTTAATACAGAAAAGGATAAATGACATAACATGAATCATCAATAATGCCACCACTTAGAAATGACCCCTGTTACATTTTTGGTGCAAAAAGAAATTAAACTTTAAGAAGAACAGAAACTTGAAAATACTGCATCTATATGAGTAAATATATCATGACTAATGACCCTGTCTCTCAAATACTTCATGAGAGATAATGTGGTATAGTAGAGAAAACACTGTCCCTGGACTCAAGCCAGTTCTGGAGTCCTGGGCCCTGTTTTGCCACTTACCAATTATGTGACCTTGATTAAGTTACTTAAGGCATGGTTACCCTATGGCTTAGTTTTCTCATTTTTAAATAACCGTAATAAGGCCAGACCTATAGGATTGTTGTAAGAATTAAACACATGACAGATCTAAAGCACTATGCTAGTGTCTGGCGTATAGTAAGTGCTAAATAAAAGGTAAATACTAATTTAATTATTATACATCATTAGATCTTTAGGAGAGTATCACTGAAAATTCATTCAGCAAGTATTAATTGAGAACCTGCACTAGAAATTCAAAGAGGAGTAAAGCAACACATAATGGGTGATGGGGTAGGGATGGTGATGTAGAGACAGATAGGTGCATTGACTGAACATGCAAGCTTCAAGTGAGGAGGTGGGGCTGTGGGAGTGTCAGGATGTGTTTTGTTCAGAGGTGATTATATTGGAGGAGATCTCTGATCCGCTGAATTTCACTGGTTAAAAATTGATACAAACTAATACATGTGAATATCTTATCTATGGTATCAAGACCCATAGAAAGGTTATATCTTTTGGAGAGTTACTGGGTGAGAGACAAAGGATAGAGGTCATTTTGGGTGATGGTCAAGTTGGTCCCTTCAGAGTGGCCTTGTAGAATGGCCCCTGAGCATTCTACAAGGGGCCATTGAGATCTCTTTAAGCTTGTTTCTCACTTGTGTGCCTAGATACTTGGGAAGTGCCATTTGAGGAGATCTCAGAGCTGCAGTGGCTGGGTAGTGGAGCCCAGGGAGCTGTCTTCTTGGGCAAGTTCCGAGCGGAGGAGGTGGCCATCAAGAAAGTGAGAGAGCAGAATGAGACGGATATCAAGCATTTGAGGAAGTTGAAGCACCCTAACATCATCGCTTTCAAGTAGGTCAAGGCGTTTTTTTTTTTTTTTTAAGAAATAGAGAGATTTTCTTTCCCCCAGTACATACATTTAAGTTCCTGCTTTGAAAGACATGTTAAGAACACTCTACAGACTTAGCACTGTGCTAGGTGCTTTGGGAGGGTACCAAAGAACTATTATATTAGAATCATGTCTTTAAGGATTTTATAGTCTAATAGTTCTTTTTGCCAGAGCACACACTTCTTGGAAGGGATGTATGTGGGACAGAGAGGGAGAAGGTGGATTCCTGCCAAGCAGTCAGATCTGCTGAATCAATGTCATTATCAGTAGGATAACAGAGGCTACTTCAAGATAACCTAAAATTCAGTTAAGAAAACAAAGCTAACATCTGAAGTGATCAGAGAACAATTAGTTCCTTGTAAATAGAGATGTATTTTCTTACTAGTTTCTATTAGTGTCCGTTCTTAAATATTAACTTGTAATAACAGGTACCTTCAGAGTATTTCTCCCTGCCTCAAGTTTTGCCAGATCCATTTTCAAGGAATGCCAAACACTCAGCTTTCTAAATCTAATAGTAGTAGAATTAGTGATGGTAGTAAGTTAAATGCTATATTTGTTTCACAAAGTGGTTGTTTTCAAGAGTATGTGAACGTATCTTTCTAGTTTAGTCCCTTATTTTCATAATATTGACAGGAATCCCTAGCAAAATGGAAAGATTCAGAGGTAAATTTGTAGAAGGCACCAAATTTGGCAGTGCTGAGCTCTGAATATGTAGAATCTCTTCTCCCTCTACTCTTCCCTTGAGTTCCTTCTCTTACCAGCCTTGAAATTTTGCCCTAGGCTTGAACAAATGAATAATGAGTGGCTTAAGAGGCAGAAAGGTGAAGAACAGGAAAGAAAGCCTTTAGGAAGGAAGAAAGATTAGAAATTAGAGCTTCTTGGTATATTTTTATATAATATATATTGAATTTATATATATTTCAATTCTGGAAAATAGTATGACCAATAAGCCTATAGCTAAAAGTAGAATAACTTACAAATTCCCCTTTCCTAACCTAGGAGGGACTTCCTCCAGCCCCCAAGAGGAATCCTTTCCTCAATAAAACTCTCATTATAAAGCTAAACATGTCATGCAATAATTTCTAATTGGAAATATATCCCCAAAGTAAAGAATAGAAATCATAGGTACAAGTTTTGTAGAATGGGTTTAAATGTGTATTGAGGGTGAGTTTTGATCCCCAAACAAGACCCCTTACGGAAAGGGAAAGAAGTGTGAAAAGAAGAGAACCATTCAACTGGGATACTAAATGAAGTCCTTGGATTCATTTCCTTGTGGAAGGAACATCCCTGCAGAGGACATGGGAGAGAACTTCAGTTGCTGTAGTGATTCTATTATTGTTTGCCCTAGGAGGGCCAGGAGGATGTGAAACTAAAACAAAATGCTATCAAGGCCAATTATAATCCTTCCCAAGATGATGTTTCTCAAGACAATAGGAGGATTATTTTTAAGCAGACAAGTCTGTCAGAGGCTCACTTCTTTCATTCATTTTACTTCACTGAGAGGATCATCATTACAGTGTGGTTACCCTCGTAAATGGAAGGAAGAGCCTTTTATTTAACTAAACTTTAAGCTTAAATCACTGGTATGCTAGGTTTGAGACGCTGAATGTTCTATAGATGAGCATGGCTTTTTGGCCTCCCGAAGTGAACTAGGCTATGAGTCTCAGGTAAGATGGCTTTCTAGCAGGAGGTCGTGGGTTACTGAAGGTAGAAATGTGTCCTCAGAGGATGAGTGCGAGAAGCTTGATTTTTCCTTCCTTTCTTTTGTTTCTTCCTTTTTCCTCTGAGTCTTTTCCCCCTTTACCCTCTGACCCTCCTACCTGCATATACAGTTTTCAGCATTATGGATAAGTATTGCTCTGTTGGTGTCCAACTCTTTAGGCTGAAGATGCTTGAATTGTCTTTACCTCTGCATGGAAAACAATAGTGAGACTGTGTCCCTGGCCCATTACACCATGCTCTTGAGGCATTGTGCAGTGTTATGTTTGCATCCATCTGTGCCATGTGTTGCTTGGCCAGTGAATCATTCAGAACCGTCTGGAAGATATGAAGGCATGATTAGATTTTAGTACATCTCTCTGGATACTGATTTCTGTGCTTTCAGCTTCTTTTGAAATTAGTAAGAACCATGTACAGAAGGGAAGTGCAAGAAAGGAATACTATATTCTCTTTTTCTTCCAATTTTTAAGCAGTCTTTTAAGAAAACCCAACCTGCCTGTTCCTATGGAATTGAGTGCCAAAGGGAAGAAAAGGTAGCAATTAGAAGTGATTATAGAGCTGTTATTTATAGCTACTAAGAAGCCTTGTCATAGTACAGGGCTGATGGAATGATTGCTTCTCATTTGTCAGTCAAGAAAGATATAAAGTGTATAACATATCGCTGTTAGGCCCTTTATGTCAATGTTTGTCTGACAAGTTAAAACATACTTGAGTAAGATGCTGAGTAGTTTCAAACAAATATTTGTTTTGATATTCTTAAGCACATTACATTATTTCTGCCCTTATTCATTATTTCTCTGTAGTAAAAATTAAACTGTCTGTTGCTGTATACTTGTGCTCCACTGAGGTTTCCTGAAAGTCAAGTAACAGAAACTTAAAAAAATTTTTTCTTTAAAAATCAAGATGAGAATTCTGGGGAGCTTAGAAAATCATAAGACAGTAATAGAAATAGCTTTGCGGCATTTGACAGGCACATCAAGGCAGGGAAAATAAAAACTAATTATACTTATTCATAATCTGCCATTGTTATAAGACTTTCACATGATCACAAGTCACAACCTCTAAATTCTTTCAGCACTTACAGCAGCCTAAGAGATAGGACATGAATTGGTAGCTGGCTGAGGACTTTAGCTGGGAGTCTTGTATGTAGAATAACGATATTCTTTTGGAGGAAGGCATACGTATCATTAAGAAATAAGACAGAGAATTGCTCATGGTAATTTTTCTTCTCTCTTCTGATTCTCAGAACAAAACTGTGAAGTAGAGCTAATATGATTTTCCCACTTTTATAGGATAACAGTATTAATATAGGAATCCCCAATATGCTTGTCTATACAAACTTTTAAAAGCTGGAAGGAAGGCAGTGTAGTGTAGTAAGTGGAAAAAGCATGGGCTTTGAAGTAGACAGACTGGATTCGAATCCCAGCTCTGTCATGTATTAGTTGTATGATCCTAGGACAAGTCAGTTTTCCTTGCTGAGCTTTACCTGTAGAAATGGAAAAGATAATATCTGTCATACAGTGGTTTGAGGCAGATTAAATAAGACAATTAACTAACATGTAAACCTGCCTGACAAATAGAGGATGTTCTTTCGTGTTAGTACCCTTCCTCCTACCCCTTGCCTCTGTACTTGTTTGTGCAAAGGCTTTATCAGCAAAGAACATTCAGGTGAGTTAAACAATATTTGTCAAGGACTTGCTGTGAACTTCTAAGCTATGTGATAGAAAGAAAAGTACTCGAAGACCTTTTCCTTTAAGGAACCGATAATCTGTACAGGGAGAGAAAAATTGCATATAAAAAACAAATATGTAGCATAGGAAATTAGAGAAGAGAAAGATTTTTTTTTTAGACTGGAATAATCAGGAAAGGCTTCATAGAAGATGTAGGAATTGATGAAAATAGAGGCTGCATAGGTGTATAATACATTGTGTAACATTATTTTTGTTCTAAACAGAAATGTTTTTCAGCTACTCTATAACATAGAAAATTGATTCTTTTGGTCCTCAGTCTAGTTATCTTAAATTTGAGTAATTTGAAATTCAACAAATAGTAAAAATAGCAATATTTTATTTGAATTCTCTCTGTACACTATATATAAAACTTTCCATTTAATTTTTAAAGGAAGATATTTAAATTATTCTTAACAATCTAAACTATCCAGCCTACACAAGTCTCAGAGAAAGGTGCTCTTTGTCCTAGAATGGAATGGTCCCCCAGAAAAAGCACCGATATAGCATAGCATATAGATATCTAAAGTGAACAAAACAAACTAAGCTTGTCCATGCGCATAACAAAGAAACATGTAGACTAGAGGGACTTAAATGGTAATTTAAGGATCAGGAAAGATTATATGCATTTTTAAAATAATGTGGACAGAGAACTGGTCTTAATTATTAAATTTATTAAATATTCTTAAAATATAAATATGTATACATATATGTTTATATGTATGTGTGTACTCATGTACGTGTCTGTGTTTTCTTGAAAGGGGTGTTTGTACTCAGGCCCCATGTTACTGTATCATCATGGAATACTGTGCCCATGGACAACTTTATGAGGTTTTGCGAGCTGGCAGGAAGATCACACCTCGATTGCTAGTAGATTGGTCCACAGGAATTGCAAGTGGAATGAATTATTTACACCTCCATAAAATTATTCATCGTGATCTCAAATCACCTAAGTGAGTTCTGGAGCTAATTTTTCAGCCATTTTGTTTTATTGTTTTGAAATATGGAATTTTATCAACCATAGTTGAAGCTTTTGGACATCATATTTTCATTTCAGTTTAAATTAGCACAGTGGATAACTCTATTTGCATGTTTGGGGGATTATTGTTAACCTACTTACCTATATGGCAGGTATGTCCAGGCACCTGACAGTAGTTTTCCCTTTTGTTGCCTTTTAATTGTACAACTATGAAACAAAGTATATTAACTAGAGTATTCACTTTCCATCATCTCAGATAATTAATGCCAGACTTTCCCACTGGAAGGCTTGACTTGTTGTTTTCCTAGTGTGCTCCCCCCAGAAAACCAATTTTTTAAAAACTGAGTTTCAGAAATATATACAACAGGATAAAATTGGATAAGAAACGGAGGCAAAGAGAAAATAAAAACATTAACTAAAGCTTGTTCACAAAATGTGTGCCATAAGATTCTGTACAGTTGTTAGAGGTGGCTTATGAATTTGGCTTTGAGCTTCCTAGAGTCTAAGCAAAGAAGGAAACAAGGTAACGAGGTTCACAGTGCCCATTAAATAATATAAATTGGTTATTTAAGAGAAGCAGATTAGCATATCCCAATGATCTGTATTGTTCTAGGGTTTGATGGCTTAGGAGTGAATATGATTTGAACCTAATACATTTTTAGAGGGTGTCAAATTCAGAACCAGGCAGATCCATCTCCTGACCCTAAACATGGTCCTAAAGTAAATCACTTGAGGAAATTGGATCCCAAAGATTACAGGTGGGGAATTTTGAAGTGTGTCCATATTTCATTGGAGATCAAAGAAGCCTAACTAAAAGAATTGTGGGCTGACTCACATGATAACTTCTTTTTGAAAGGACTCTTTTATCTTGAAGATTATGAGTTTGGAGGAACTAAGGTGATTGGCAGTGGAAAGAATCAGAACGTGTGAAATTCCTTAAAAATGTATTGACTTAAATAACTTTGTCTGTGTTACACATAATAAAAAAAAAAACACCTTTAAAAAAAAAGAAAAGAAAAGAGAAGCAGAGCTGTTTTTAGTAACCTGTTTTCAAAGTGATTCTTTGGCTACCAATAACCACTTCAAGAGGAATGTTTATTCAGTTCCCCAAAATGCATGAAGGAAGGAAAGGAATTGATTAAATGGTATATTTCAGTGTAACTCCTATTTTTAAACATTATTTTCATTATTTCCCACCACATTTTTGTTTAGAGAAGCAGAGAAGAATTAATCTTTATCCAAAAACATATTTGCATAGTGCTTTCATGGTTTACAACATTTTAAAATATCCATGATCACATCTGCTTTGATCTTAGCAAAAATGTATGGAACAGATGTAACAAATATCATTTTATATAAGAAAATCTAGAACTCAGAGCCCAAAGTCATGGAGCTAGGACTTGAACCCAGAACTTAGACCACAGACCACTGCATTCTCCCTCATCATGTGAGGATGAAGGATTCACAATTAATCCTGCCTCTTCTCCATGGAAGATACAAATCTGTCCTTGATTATCAACTTCAAAGCAGCTCTTATTTATCACCATAGTTCTCAACAATGCTTATTATAGTCGTTAGCTCACTGAACAACCTTCTCCTTGCTTTACTTGCAAATAAACTTTATTACAGTGTTCATTCCTTCTGTTCACATTTTTCACACAATCTGTTGCTTTTGTCATCCACTGCATACATATGAAGTACACAAAATTCTTGCCGAAGATCTCTTTTTTTTTTTTTTGCGGTACGCGGGCCTCCCACTCTTGTGGCCTCTCCCGTTGCAGAGCAACAGGCTCTGAACGCGCAGGCTCAGAGGCCATGGCTCATGGGCCCAGCCGCTCCGCGGCATGTGGGATCTTCTCGGCCCGGGGCACGAATCCGCGTCCCCTGCATCGGCAGGCGGACTCCCAACCACTGCGCCACCAGGGAAGCCCCGAAAACCTCTTTTCAGTACGCGGGCCTCTCACTGTTGTGGCCTCTCCCCTTGCGGAGCACAGGCTCAGCGGCCATGGCTCACAGGCCTAGCCACTCCGCGGCATGTGGGATCTTCTTGGACCGGGGCACGAACCCATCTCTCCTGCATCCTCAGGCGGACTCTCAACCACTGCGCCACCAGGGAAGCCCCCAAAGACCTCTTTGAATGGCCTCCTTCTTAACCACCTTGTTCTCTTTAAGAATTAATTTTAGGAAATGCCCTGGCAGTCCAGTGACTGACCAGGTTCAATCCCTGGTCAGGGAGCTAAGATCCTGCAAGCCAGGCAGAGGGGGAAAAAAAAAAAAAAAAAAAAAAAAAAGAATTAATTTTAGAGGAAGAATTCAGGAAATTTTAGGATATGCAAATCACGTGCTACTCTCTTTAACTCTTGTCATTTAAAAATTAGAGCAGGCACTTCCTTGGTGGTCCAGTGGTAAAGAATCCGCCTTACAACGCAAGGGACACGGGTTCGATCCCTGGTCAGGGAACTAAGATCCCACACGCCGCAGGGCGAGTAAGCCCTCGCGCCACAACTACTGAGCTCGTGCACCTCAACTAGAGAGCCTGCGTGCCGCAAACTACAGCCCACGTGCCCTGGAGCCTGCGCGCCACAGCTAAAGAGAGAAAACTCAGACTCCACAACTAGAGAGATGCCCACACGCCACAACGAAAGATCCCACATGCCTCAATGAAGATCCAAGTGCTGCAACTAAGACCTGATGCAGCCTAAAATAAATAAATAAAATAAATAATAAAATAAATCTTTTTAAAAAATAAAATAAAAAAATAAAAATTAGAGCAATAAGTTTGTTATCTAATAAGTCTTTCCCTCTGCTATCAGTACCATCCCAAACCTCCAGCAGCCTTGGCCTCTTTGGGTTCCAAGCTGACACTGAGAAGACAAAGATCAATCTGCTGTAAAGAGAGATTTCATTACCTACATTAAATCTTTAGGCTGTGTGACCCCACCTTTGTCTCAGAAGACTTCACGAAAGTCCCAACGTTGTATCTTTTCTAGTCTCCTCCCATGTCTATTCCCTCCTGTCATACTAACAGGTCCCATAATGAGCAGAACAAAAGAGGCAGAAGAGGAAGCTTCTAGTGTTTATCTTACTAGGAGCTTATCACCTTTTTTTACTTTCAGCGTATATGATACCATCAATTCTCCAGTTATCTCAGATATCCCATGATATTTTAATCCTTACGCATTTTCACCAAGACTAACATGATTAAATCAAAATTCCTAAATTATGTAAATTTTATATGTCACATACAAAACCAGCGTTAAGATATGGATGAAGGTATTCTAAAGCAGTCATAAGCAATGAACTGTTTGGTAGAGAGCCATCTGACATTGGCGGGGAGGGGGGAAAATGTCAAGTTCCTGGTTCACATAGAAGAGGAAGGAGATAGATTGAGTTTTCTGTTTTCTAGCCGCCTCGATTCTGATACTATTTGAGTATTAAGACTTCTTGTTAAAATTAAGTCTCTATATCATTAAGCCTCTGAAACCCTAACTCATTAACATTCTAAAGTTCTAAACAGGTTATTTCAAGTGAATTCAGTCTAGTGCGTGTGGATGCTAATTCTCTGGATTTGACTGGTACTAGATTTTATTCACTTTAAGGCTAGCAAAAGAAGTTTGCCCCAAGTCACAATCCAGATCACGACTGTAACAAGTATAACATGACTTGTGTGGAATCTACCTAAGCTTAAATTTATTCCTGCTTTTCCTTACCAACATTAATGGAATCCCAGCATACTTATTAGCCTTTTATAATAATGAATCCCTTGTGTCATGGTGCCATGCATGATTTTAGTTGGCCATGATTTAAACAGTGTTTTAAAAGAAGTGTTTTTCCTGTTGAGTTGTCTGAGACCAGCAAGGATGAAAACCAATGTTTACTGAGATGGGTGCTTTACATATATTACCTCATTTAGTTCAAATGAAAATCCTATGAGACCATTATTACAGACCCATAATCCCTCATCCAAAGCTCTTGGAGTCAGATGATTTCAGAAATGTAACATAGGGCATTACCTTACACCCCCAGCGAAGTCTGGGGCCACATCCTATGATCAGCCACATTCATAAATCTGCAGCAAAACCTTTGACAGTCGCACAAAGTGGGATAAATTGAGTTTGCTTTATATATATGAAAAAATATTTATAAAGAATTTTTGGAGATTTTTGAATTGTCGATAAGATACTGTGACTTGAATTGTCTCCATCTTACAGATGAGAAAACTGGCTTAGAAGAATTAAGTAATTGGCAAAGGTCACACAGTTAGCAGTGGTGGAGGCAGGATAAAACCAGATGTAGAAAGCCCACTATGCTATGATACCTCACAAGTATGAATGATGCTGTTTGTGGTGTGTAGCTAATGCCCCAGTAGTACTGGAACTCGAGAGCTGAATTCTGCAAGGTAGGAGGCAGCAAACAAAATCTTCAGTTGCCAGTTAGTCGTGATTTTCATGAATACTAACGATCTGGATGTTTTCTTTATTTCTTTCTAAAGTGTTTTAGTGACTCACACAGATGCAGTAAAAATTTCAGATTTTGGTACATCTAAGGAACTTAGTGATAAAAGTACCAAGATGTCCTTCGCTGGCACAGTAGCATGGATGGCGCCAGAGGTGATACGGAATGAACCTGTCTCTGAAAAAGTCGATATATGGTGAGTGGTGCCATCTGTGCCAACCAGAAAGCCTGTTCCCACTTTCACCCTGTTAGCACTTTCCTCTTTCAGCACGTCTACTTTCCCAAAATATTCTTTAGTATTACTCACTTCTGGTTGATTTCAGTCTCATATAATCTGAGGTACTGCCCAGCATGATCATCACACCTGGTAAGAAAGACTGGGGGAGAAGGAATTAGGGTGAATATCCATTCAGTAAGTCATCAGTTTGGGGGACTCCCAGAGAATATGCTGAACTTTCTGGAAAACTAAAAGTTCACTTCATATAGCCATTTAGTATAAAAGTCTTTCTGAAATATACTACATAATTTTCACCTTCTTGAATAAAATATGTTGAACAAAGTTTACCTATTCTTGGTGACTCAGACCATCACTGGGTATATCAGTGATGTACTTTGCTGTGATACAGTTATATGATTTAGACCTATTTGAGGTGTATGGGGCTGTTTGCCCTTTTATTAAACAGCCCTGATGGGCTTTATTTTTTTGGAGGGGGAGTTAATCTTTATTAACTTTTCCTCTGCGGTTACAAATCTCTGCTATTAACAGTATATTTCCCTTGGGACTTCGCTGGCGGTCCAGTGGTTAGGACTCCACGCTTCCACTATGGGGGTCATGAGTTCAATCCCTGGTCAGGGAACTAAGATCCTGCATGCTGCGTGGCCTGGCAGAAAGAAAAAACAAAAACAAAACAAAAACAAAAAACCCAGTATATTTCCCTATAGTTGTTTTTCTTCCATTCTTAATATTGGCTACTAGTAACTTTTAGACTTAAAACCAAAAAAATAGCATATGTTAAAATTGCATGTAATTTTAGAGTAAATAAGATAAAGTAGAAATGTGGGATCATTTGTAATTTGGGTAATTATCACCAAAGTGTCCTCATTAGGGATTATACCAATTTATGTTCCCAAAAGAAATATGTAAGAGTGTTTTTTCAGTCTCAGCAATAAAATGTGTTAAACTTTGGGATTTTTTTGCCAACCATATAGGTAAACAAACAGTGTCATAGGTGCAGTTTTAATTTGCATTCCTCTTCTAATATTATAAATAAGGTTGTACATTTTTTCATATATTTATGAACCATTTGTAATTTCTTATTTGTGAACTACTCTAATCCTTTACTAAGCTTTCTGATCTTTTATTCTTATCAATTTACAGGAGTATTTTATATATTAAGGAGATTATCCTTTTGTGTATATAAATTATAGGTACTTTTCACTTTTGTTCTTTTTCTTATGGTGGAGGTTTTTTTCCACAGCGAGATTTTCTTTTAAGCAGTTTGATTTATCAATCTCTCCTGTTATGGCTTCTGGATTTCTTAACTAGAAAAGACTTCAACATTCTAAGATTCTTTTTTTTAACTTCCATGTGTTCTTTGATGATTTTTATGATTTCATTTCTCACATTTAAATCTTTGATACATTTAGAATTTACCTTGATGTAAGATGAAGTGTAAATTTGTTTCCCCAATTCTCCCAACAGCATTTATTGAATAATCAATTTTCCCCACTGGTGTGAGATGTCACTTCTCTCATATACTCAATTCCTATATGTTTTGGGTGTATTTCTGGATTTCTATTCCATTCCAATATTCTGGCTGACTATTCATCACCAGTGTTAATTATTGAAGCCTTATAGTATGTCTTAATATCTGATAGTGCTGGTTACCCCCTCATTAATTTTCTTTTTCAGAGTTTTCCTGGCTGTTTCTATTTTTCCTATAACAATATTAGAATTTTAACGATTGAAAATTAATAAATGAATAACTAAAATACAAGTCAGTCTTTCTGAAATGTCTTTTATACTTGTTCCCGGTGCTACTGTAGGTCTTTTGGAGTGGTGCTTTGGGAGCTGCTGACAGGAGAGATCCCATACAAAGATGTAGACTCTTCAGCCATTATTTGGGGTGTTGGAAGCAATAGCCTACACCTTCCAGTTCCTTCCACTTGCCCTGATGGGTTCAAAATCCTTATGAAGCAGACATGGTAAGAAATATGTTTCTCCCAATATTCTCTTTTACCTTCTTCCTCAAAACCATATTTAAAACTCTCTAAACTATATTTAAAACTGCAAGGAAGTCTCTAACGTGTACTTGGAGTGAATAACCTTACTTTGTGTAAAGTCTAGGAGACTTGGAATTTGAGAACTTTGGATTCAAATACTTGCTCTGCCCTTTCTTATCTGTGTAATTTTGGGTATGTCATCCAAGTATCAGTTTTCTCACCTGTAAAATGGGGGTAACACCTACTCATAGAGTTGTTGTGTTATGATTAATTAAAAATTATAAATAAAGAATTTGGTGTGATATCTTAAAATAGTAGGCCTTAGTAAATGATAGCTATCATTACTTTACCAGTCCTAAGGGATAATTATTATAAAACAGATCCTAGAGATTTCCAGTTCATCATTAGAGGTATCTCATAATTACATTTTCCTTTTGCTCTTCAGTACATCAAAACTGCCTAAGACATAGCCACACATGGAGTCAAAAATATTTTTTATAAAGTAGAGTAAAATCTTTATCCTCCTGGACACAACTTCTCAAATGCACAAGCTATTTTTTTTTTTTAACTTTTAGGCAGAGTAAACCTCGCAATCGACCTTCTTTTCGGCAGACACTCATGCATTTAGATATCGCATCTGCGGATGTACTTGCCACCCCACAAGAAACTTACTTCAAGTCTCAGGTAAGTCTGGAAACTGTTCCAGGTGCTGCTAAACAGACAGGAAACTGTCAGTGAGAAGGAGTAAGGGTATTCTGATTCTGATAGCAATTATATAACTCTATTCATTGTGAAACAATAATGATGATACCTCATACGTATGAAGTTTTTGGAGTTTTTTAAGCCCTTAACATATATTATTCTCTTATTTGAAGATAACATGTATTAAAATATCATCTTCCTAGTGGGTTTTGGTGAAGTTGTTGGAGAGACAAGAGGAAAAGAGGATATGAAAACTGTATGCACACACATTTGAATTAGAATTACTGCTGACCTTCATGAAAATATTGCTTTCCTTAAAGTTAGAAAAGCTAAAGTACAGAGGAGGAAAGTTAAATCCCAGAGAGAGCCCGTTGATTAAATTAGGCTTTTCCCTAACATTAAGTGTGTCACCTAGTAGCACCAAATAAAATATAATTTAATGTATCTGTTAGCCTTTACTCCATTACTATCCCCAAACTTATGGCTTAAAACAATAAGCTGTTGTTTAGCTCATGATTCTGTGGGTTTGTAATCTGTGCTGGGCGGTTCTTCATTTGGCTTTGACTCACGTGTCTGCAGTCAGTTGCCAGGTTGACTGGGAGGCTGGCTGGTTCCAGATGGTCTCATTCACAAGTCCAGCGATTAGCTGGCTATTAGCTAGAACACCTCTGTTCTCCTCCACGTGGCTTCTTATCCTTCAGCAGGCTAACTTGGGCTTGTTCACGTGGTCTTCTCAGGGTACCAAATGCAGGAAGAGAGCAAGCCCCAGCACAGACGTGACTTTCCAGCCTGTGTGTGCATTGTGGCTGCTAATGTCTCATGGGCCAATGCAAGTCATGGGCTAATCCAGATTGAGAAACAGATTTCACCTCTTGACAAGAGAATCTTCCATCACATGTTGTAAGGCATGGGTGCATTACTGATAAATTTGTGACCATTAAATAAAAATGCTGTCAATGGCATAAGGATCAGTGGTCTAACCACTGTCAATATGGATAGGGAGTTGTGAGGGATCAGTATACATGAGGTCCTTACTTATCCCCACCAGACCCAGGCAATAGCAAAAGGAGTAAAATGGGATGAAACTATGGCTTTTGAAATAATTGTGATGATCTTAAATTACAGTTTTATGCTTATAGAATTTTAAATATAGTATTACCTAATTTCTTCTCATACAGAAGAAATTTCTTCTCGCTTTCCAAAATGAATTTTTGCAAGATGAATTCCATCTCTGCATTGACTTCCAGTATGATTTCAAAGATTCATTTTCAGAGAATTTCTTCTCAGAGAAGAAATATTATTA
This sequence comes from Lipotes vexillifer, assembly GCF_000442215.2. Taxonomy (NCBI): domain Eukaryota; kingdom Metazoa; phylum Chordata; class Mammalia; order Artiodactyla; family Lipotidae; genus Lipotes; species Lipotes vexillifer. The sequence continues at coordinate 1,103,312 of NW_006777952.1, read as the reverse complement.
CCAATTAGTGTCTCAGTCTACCCCTAATAGCCCCCAACTCCAATGGGTGATGAGTTTACCTACCAGGAAAGTATGCATTGAAAGCAAACTGGACTGGGAGGGGCATCATCCCTGGGAGTTAAACAAGTCCTCCAATATGCTTTATTACCTGGCCCAACCAGAGGCTTGGAGTACTTGCTTCTCTGGTGTCTGATAAACAGAGAGATATTCCGCCCATCAGATATTGGGGAATATCTTAATTAAGGAACAAGGTCTTTGCAATTTCTAAGGAATAATAAATCAGAGACCTTTCCTCTATTGCCTGAAGTTCTAACATGCTATGACCCACAAACTTAGCTCTCCCCACACTCTTTGAATAGTCTGGCTTGCCCCTATAGTTTTTTAGTGTTTCTGGGGGATTCTTATGTAAGTAAAGTGTTTGATTTTAGAGAAAATAAGAGGATAACTTCATGACATTTCCTATGTTCTTTGATATGCATTCAGGTAAATTCCCTTAGAACTATTAAAACTATTGCCTATCTATACAAATACATGTAGGTACTGGTTACTGGATTAGAAATCTTTCATATATTTTCTTTTGTTAAGAAGAAGACTTAAGTCCTCTTGTGAAATGAAAGAGAATAATAGTGAGTACTCTCTAGGAAATTTTTCAGACTTTAAGATATGGTTACAATCACAGCGTTGCTTCCTTTACAAGAAAACTATACATACCACAATTTTGAAAAGCAATTTTTGGTGAGAATACTAAGCCACAAGCTATTGAGAGTATAACTGTACATACTTGGAAGACATCAAATTCTAAACAGACTCTACTAGTGTGCTCCCAGAATATCACTTCTGAAGCCAGTGCCACACTTTCTGAATACCCACCATATATATAAAACAGTGTGTAGTACAACTAAGTCCCCACAGTTGGTATCCTTACTCGTGTAAATTCACTTTTATTAATCTATGCAGCATTAAGATTAAACTCAGAGAAGGTTCTCTGAGAGCAAGAGTATGAAAAGGAGAGGAAGGGGAGAAGGAATGGAAGGGAAAAACAGTGCATTGGACATCTTTTAATATTCATAAATTCTACCACATTTTTCTCCCAGCATAAAATTTTACGTCTCCTTAAATAGTTCAAAATACCCTTGCTAGTTCCTAAAATCTTTCGGGCATTTACGAGCTGATTTGTTTCTGGGTCTGAAATTCAGACTATCTCTGGCTAATGATAATAAAGTATTGGGTTGGCCAAAAAGTTCGTTTGGGTTTTTCCCGAATGAAAACCCATCTTACAGAAAAACCCAAACGAAATTTTTGGCCAACCTAATATTTATGGACTAACGAGGGAGGTACTGGGAAAATTAACAGGTTTTGAGCCTAAACCCCTGTCCTGTGACCTTGGATAAGCCACTAAATTTCCCTAAACCTCAGCTTACTCATCTAAACAATGAGGATAACCATATCTTCCCTTCCTTGTGGAGTTTTGGTGAGGATCAAATAAGATAATAAACATGCAAGTGCATTATAAACTAAAGAACTGTTTGATTGTTAAGATATTATTATTCACCTCCCACAAAGCTATAAAAATTAAGCCTCCTTGGAGGTGTTACATTCTGGATACTTTTTCTTTCTTTTTTTAAGACCCATTTATCCTTGTTTATATTTTTAGAAATGGGAAAATGGTTATTTACTGGTTGCTAATTATAAAGAAGATGGGTTGCTATTTGAGGAATGGGTATTTAATATATGTGAGAAGCACTGGTCTTTGAGTCTGGGGACCTGGATTCTGGTCACCATTACACCATTAATGTGGATGAGTAATTGGATGCCACTGGGCCTCTATTTTCCCACATATAAAATAGATGTAACAATGTCTGCCATATATCTCAGACATGTTATAAAAATCTAATAACTAAAGTCCTTGGTATTTGCTGCTACTATAGAAAGGAAAAAGTTACATAGGAAGCTAGAAATAAAATTACCTAGGACATCTCAAACTCTAATTGGGAATTCAAGATTGAGGGTTTTTTTAAGTCACATTATTCTGTATAATCTACAAACATAAAATACATCCTTTTTAATTGTACAGTTTGATATGTTTTGGCAAATATATACACCACAAACAAGATACAGAACATTTTCATCATTCCAATTTTCTCCACGTCCTTTTGTATCCAGTCCCTTCCTCCCAGCCCCAGTCCTTGCTAAAAAGATATCTGTCTTCTATTCCTATGGTTTTGTACTTTCCAGAATGTCATATAAATGGAATAATATGATATATAGGCTTTTGTGCCTGTCTTCGTTCACTTAGCATAATGCATTTGAGATTTGTCTATGTTGTGGTACATATCAATAGTTCATTCCTTTTATGGCTGAGTATATGCCACTGTAGAGATTCTGGGTACTTTTTCTGATGAACTCCTGAGATGGATAAGATGGCAGCCAGGGAGCTCCATCCACAATTAAATTCCTGTTTAAATTAAATTCCTATTTAATTCCACAATTAAATAGGAATTAATTGTGTTTTGACTTTATCCTCCCCCAATGGGCAAGAACTAGCTTTTTAGCACATAGTTTTGCTTTTCGATAGCACTTTTTTTTTTTTTTTTTTTTTTTTTTT
>NW_006777952.1:1097188-1100646 GCF_000442215.2 Lipotes vexillifer | reverse complement strand
TTTTTTGGCGGTACGTGGGCCTCTCACCGTTGTGGCCTCTCCCATTGCGGAGTGCAGGCTCCAGACGCGCAGGCTCAGCGGCCATGGCTCATGGGCCCAGCCGCTCCACAGCATGTGGGATCCTCCCAGACCGGGGCACGAACCCGTGTCCCCTGCATCGGCAGGCGGAATCTCAACCACTGCGCCACCAGGGAAGCCCTCGATAGCACTTTTATACCTGCGGCCTCGCCTCCTGCCTGCTGACAAAACCCTTTCCTCATCAGTCATCCACCAATGGTTATTAGCTGCTGGTCGCCACCTTCCCCCAGAACTGTCAGTCAAGAGTGCTGACAAGAGCCCAGCTGACTCCTTCCTGAGAGAAAATGCTTCATCTGTTTCTCATCAACAGCACATGTATAAGGAAGCAGCATATATAGAACAGATGAACAAAGCAACCAATTTCAGTACAATATTAGATTCTGCCAAAGCTATTGCTTCATTCCTAGACAATAACCCATTTCTCCAAGTAGGCAATTATTGCTCCTGGTATTCAATTACATTTGGTATGAGTCTTTAGAAAACATTTTAGCCTGGTCCCAGATCCCAGCTGCTAGGTACATCACGTGCCCTGTTTCTGAGCTCTTCCACAACCCTCTGTCTTTGCACCATTCTAGTTTCCTTTTTTTTTTTTTTTTTTTTGCGTTACGCGGGCCTCTCACTGTTGTGACCTCTCCCGTTGTGGAGCACAGGCTCCGGACGCGCAGGCTCAGCGGCCATGGCTCACGGGCCCAGCTGCTCCGCGGCATGTGGGATCTTCCCAGACCGGGGCACGAACCCGTATCCCCTGCATCGGCAGGCGGACTCTCAACCACTGCGCCACCAGGGAAGCCCTCTAGTTTCCTTTTGAGTGCCACCATGACCACCCAGAAATTCAGGGGCTGGGAGTTGCAGAGACAGATAGCTCATAATAGGGACAGACTCTTCTACCTTAAGAGTAATTTCATCGGGGGCTTCCCTGGTGGCGCAGTGGTTGAGAATCTGCCTGCCAATGCAGGGAACACGGGTTCAAGCCTTGGTCTGGGAAAATCTCACATGCCGTGGAGCAACTAGGCTCGTGAGCCACAACTACTGAGCCTGCGTGTCTGGAGCCTGTGCTCCGCAACAAGAGAGGCCACGATAGTCAGAGGCCCGCGCACCGTGATGAAGAGGGGCCCCCACTGGCTGCAGCTAGAGAAAGCCCTCGCACAGAAACGAAGACCCAACACAGCCAAAAATAAAAATAAATAAATAAATTTAAAAAAAGAGTAATTTCATCATGAGCAAGTAGGTGCTTAGGCACAAGCTGGGCACTTACGTGGGGAGACAGTAAAGAGGACTCGTGCCAATCAAGATTTGGACTTGACAACCTCTAAGACCTTTCTGACTCAGAATCTATGTTTTCCCACTACTTAGCCCCTCAACATCCTGCTTCTCTATTCCTCAAGCTAGCCTGGAGCTGGCTCAACTTGTTTTTTTACTTTATAAAAATTGTGGTAAAATATATATAAAATTTGCCATTTTAACCATTTTTAAATATACAGTTCAGTGGCATAAATTACTTTCACAATGTTATAAAATTGTCACCATTATCTATTTTCAAAATTTCTCACCACCTCATTAAGCAACTTCCCATTCTTTCTTCCCCAGAGCCCCTGGTAATCTCTGTTCTACTTTCTATCTCTGTGAATTTGCCTATTCTAGATATTTCATGGAAGTAGAATCATACAGTAGGTGTCTTTTTGTGTCAGGTTCATTTCATTTAGCATGTTTTCAAGGTTTATCTATTTTGTAGCATATGTCACAACTTCATTCCTTTTCATGACTGAATAATATTCTACTGTATGGATGTACCCTATTTTATTTATCCATTGATATATTAATTCTGCTTCATTTTGACACATGAGAGAGAAGAGAAGCAAGGTTTGGGTACAAGAGCTTCAGTCTACTGATTGAATAACTGAAAGACTGGAGAAGACAAAAACCTTCTAGATGTTTCAGCCTTTCCCAGGCCTTATCTGGGTTATAAAGAGGATTCCATTCATGACAATAACCCAACTGTCACTGTATTTTTCCCTTACCTGCTAACACAGGACTTAAGTACCTTGTGAAGCACTCCGTACTCCCTCCTTCCACCCTACATGCAGTTTGGGGGAATCCCCAGTAACGAGTCGGGGGGATCTCAAACAGCCTCATATTAATGTCTGCCCTACTTTCCAGTGACTCTGGCTGGAACAGCACTCTTCCACCAAGCATCTGCTGGGTATTACTTTATTGGTTAGTACTGTTTTCTGCTGAAAGGCTGTAGTCCCCAGCTGGCATCCAGTGGATGCTGACGTATCCTTAAGGCAGTGCCATCACCCACCAGGAGCTGCAATTTTTTGCAGTTACTGAAGCTCTGGACTTCTCCATATTCCAAAGTTGCACATTGTTCTGTTTATGCAATGAATTGTTCCTTTCCCTGTTGAGTTACATTTTGTTAAAGGTCACAGAATAGTGCTGATTATGGCCCAAAATTTTACAGGTATTAGTGGAACAAATGGGAAATGCCTCTCCACTCCTATGTTGATCGCTTTGTTATAGGTCAAGATCACACAGGATTCCTTCTTCCCTCATGTTTTCTTTCAGAGACTCCTTAAATCTCTGTGCAAATTGGCTTCAGCCTGCCCACCTCCATTTCTTAGTTATGCCCAGAAATGTCTAAATTACAGATTAAGTGCAAATTGGAACTCCTATTACATAAAGATTCTAAGTATAGTGATGGAACTCCAAAATTAACATCTACCTGTAACACAGTACCTCTGGGGAAAACACATTAATCAGTACCTGGTGTTTTCCCACAGAGGGAACTTCTTTTGGGAAATCTACTTTCTTAATAAGTTTCAATCTTGAGAAGGTTTTCTTTAAGTTTCACATTCCCGTAAGCTAGATGTCAGGAGGTTTATTTCCTCTAGAATTTAAAAAATCCGATCTGTGATATCTGATTCCTCACTGCCAGAGGGAGGTATTCCTTTTCCTGGACCCTTCTTTAAGTGTTGGAGTAGAATCTACTGACATGTTTTTCACAAAAGAGGATGCTTTAAGGCCCACATTTGGCCCTCTCCCTTATCCTTCTTAGGTCCAACAACTCTTGATTTTCATCTTTGGCCTCTTAAAGCTCAAATGCTCTTCCTACTTCATGACTTTGATCTGATGGCTGAGAGGACAGCATTACCTGGGGCTCAGCCAAACCTGCATTTACTGCTTAGATACAGTCAAAGACTGTTACCAAACAATGGACAGTGCATTCTAGATCTCGGCTCTTTGATGACGTTGTCTGTCAGGTTTGATGCCCGAAAGTCAACTAACAGAAATCTCTCCCCAATGGTCAGTCAACATATATATATATATATATATATATATATATATATATATATATATATATATATGTATAGATCTCACAT
>NW_006777952.1:1073720-1097114 GCF_000442215.2 Lipotes vexillifer | reverse complement strand
TGAGTATATATATATATATATATATATATATATATATATATATATATATATATATATATGTGAAGATCTAACGTATTATAAACAGATAAATAAGATGACCACTTTCTAAATAATTGCAATATAATTTCCCCTCTAAAAATAAATGAAGGACTTCCCTGGCAGTCCAGTGGTTGAGACTTTGCCTTCCAGTGCAGGGGGTGTGGGTTCGATCCCTGGCTAGGGAGTAAGATCCCACATGCCTCGCAGCCAAAAATCCAAAATGTAAAACAGAAGCAATATTGTAGCAAATTCAATCAAGACTTTTTTAAAAAATGAGAAACAGCAAATCTGGGGAGAAACTTCTGTAACTTCACAACTACTTAAGCATAACTTCTTCCATGATCTAGGGAGATCATTTTTAACATGAATCTAAAAGTAATAGAATAGCTCTAGAAGAAGATGATACAATTAGAAACATTTGGTTACATATCTAGCCTTTACTAGAAATTATTTTAGATAATCTCATTAGCTTCTTGGGATAGTAGTGTGTACATAATTTGAGGAAGCGTCTCCTTTAGCTGCTTTTCTAGAAATGGTCTGTAGACTATATTCCTGCAGAGATGTTCCTACCTCCTAAAATTTAGATAAAATTGGTCTGAAATTCCATGCCCTGTGGAAAGTCCAATGTCCTTTTTAATACTTCTGTGAATTCCTGGGAGATTTATAATTTCATGGACACTTTGACTCTGTTTGCTTGGGCCCACATTCCTGCCATCTTTTGGTTGTTCCTTTATCTTTTTCCTGTCTTTGACCTAAGCATGAAGTTCAGCACCTTTCCTTGATTTAAAAAAAACAAAACAAAACAAATAAAAACACCCATCCAAAGTCAAGGTGAATGTCAGAGGCTTTACTAAAGGTTTAGGAAATTGGAAGAGGCTTACATTTTGAACAACTTAAATCACACATTAGCTATCCATCCCTCTCCTACAATTTTTGTCAGACTGCTAAAATGTTTGGCCGTGCTCTTTCTCCTCCTTCCCCTTCTCTCTTTTCTTTTCTTTCCCCCACCTCCAAATTCCCGTATAATTCCCCATATTTTTATCCCCATCTCCTGCTGTTCATGCCCCTTGGATCTTCTATTCCAAATATTTTCTCAAGATATTTTCATAAACAAAGCCTAGGAGGAATTCTGGTCCAAATGTAAAGATGATCATATTGTCACTGACACATGCTTGTGCCATATGGTTATCAGAGCTGTTCTTTCTAGCCAGGCTCTCTCAGCCACCATCCTGACTTAAAATTGAGCTCTTTTGTTCCAGATATGATGGCTAGCATGCCAGCTGTGATGTTTCTTTTGGTTAGTACTGAAAGAAAATTAGAAAAGACAGCACTGAGTACTGGACTAAATACAGAAAATGGGGTGAGGAGTGGGGTGCGGTGTGCAGATACACTAGCATGAGATATTTTGCTATCAAATAACATTTATTGAACATCTATTCTATAAGGCTCTTTAGTAGAAGCATACAGGGGGAAAATCTTGTACATGATCCTATGGTTATATCAGGGATTAAAACTCCTGGACTATTAACAAAATCTAATTTGTCCTTGCCTAGGCTGAATGGAGAGAAGAAGTAAAAAAACACTTTGAGAAGATCAAAAGTGAAGGAACTTGTATCCACCGATTAGATGAAGAACTGATTCGAAGGCGCAGAGAAGAGCTCAGGTCAGCTGATGTCTCCTACGTCACCTCTTCTCATTCCCAGGTCTTCAGATATTAGCAGGAACCCTTGTTGTGAATCATTTCATTTTCTACACACCTTGCACTTCTGCTGGTTATTGTTATTCTCTTTAAAAGTTGGTCCTCCCTTATATCACTTTTTTATCGTCTCCCCCCCATCTCTGTTATCCTCCTTTATTATATCTCTGCAACAAAGATTCCTGGAGCAATGCTATTTGTTTATTCAGCCACTGTCCTAGGTAACATGAAAGGTCAGAAGTTTATAAGATGTAGTCCCCAGCCTCAAGATGCTTATAATCTGTCAAGGGATAGAACACATGTTCTCAGATAACCTCTAGATTAGACAGGATCTGTAGTGTGGGTAAGTATAAATGAGTGATAAGTGACCATGCTTTAACTGCATATTTCCCTTAACATATATTATACTGTATTCTTATTAAGATATTGCCAATACTGCATAGACAAAGGCTGTACATTATACATAAATTGCATTCAGTTTTATCTGTAGCCCTCCTGGCTATCCTATATGGCTGGATATGACCCTTCACAATCAACTAAGTGGAAAACTTGGATTTCCCATCTCCCACTCACTCTTGTCTGAGTCTTTGCATCGGACAAGGGAGTCTTAAATTTAGAGGGCCCTTGGGCAAATGCTTTAGAGATAAACCATCCTGTTCTTGTTTCATTAGAGCTGACCTTAGTTCTCCCTCACATTCATCAGCTTCACTGCTTCCGTGTTTTCTTTGATAGGCATGCTTTGGATATTCGTGAGCACTATGAGAGAAAACTTGAGCGGGCTAATAATTTATACATGGAATTGAGTGCCATCATGCTGCAGCTAGAAATGCGGGAGAAGGAGCTAATCAAGTATGTATCCAGACCACTGTGTCCTGACTGATTTGGGTCTACCCATTGGCTGAAATGTACTACTCTTCCAGGTTGCTGCTACTCAGAACTGGCAGCTATTTTATTCGTCCACCCAGCATTCCTTAGGGCTTGTACCGGGCACAGGTCCCCGCCCTGGTGAGCCTTACAGCTGAGTGGAGCTGCCACAGAGCTGGTTCTAGGGGACTATGCGCTTGACAAGGCTTTGCAATTCAACCTGCCAAACGGCTCAGGAAAGGGGTCCTCATTTCAAGAAGAGCTTGGTGTGGATGCATGGGAGCTTACTGCCCCCTGGGGAAGTAAGGCAGCTGCTGCAAGTGGTTCAGGGTATTCCTGAGAATGGTGAGAAACCCTGGGGTCCTGACTAAAACAGCAGCTGCTGAAAATAAGTAGGACTTCAGCCACTGCTTTGTGTCTCATGAGGCATGTTGGGGGCAGGAGGGCTGGCCTCCAAGTCCATCTGCGACCTGAAGAAAAAAATGAAGTCAGGTTAGTTTGATTTTTTTTTTTTTCCTTTTTAACCTGAAGAGCCACCTTGCTATTCTTCAGATAGCCTGTATCTGTTACGTGTGGCCAGAATCTCTGGGTGGAGTTAACCTGTGAAAACATTCTGCCCAACTTTTCTGTCTGGGGTGAATGAGACATAGCTTTTTCTTTCATTCTTCAGGCGTGAGCAAGCAGTGGAAAAGAAGTATCCTGGGACCTACAAACGACATCCCGTCCGTCCAATAATCCACCCTAATGCCATGGAGAAACTCATGAAGAGGAAAGGTGTGCCTCACAGACCTGGGATGCAGGCCAAGCGGTGAGCACCTGTACTGACCTGATATTCAGATGAATGGGGAAACATGCCCCTAAAATACATGATCAGATGATAGTGGGCGTGGCCACACGGTACCACGTCGTCAGCGCACTTGCCTCTAGATATGACCTAGGCAGGTGGGAGAGAGTGTGTCATGGACTCCAGGAATCTAGTTTTTACTGTCTGAGGCATTGATGTTTATTACCTTAGCATGGAATAGTGAAAAGAGAAATGAACTGGGGGCCAAACAGACCTGGATTCAAATCCTGGCTCTGCCTATTAGAAGCTGTGTGATTTGGATCATGTCACTTGACCACTCTCAACCCCATGGGTAGAACAGTGTAACTATAGCACGTGAGATTTCTTTTTCTTTTTTTGACCCCTAGTGCACAGAATTGAGTTCACCATAATTCTTGATTTATGCAACATTGGTCCATGCATTTCCCACTTTTATTTATTCATTTAGTTAGTTCTTTTTAATAATGTAATAAGTGCCTGTAAATCCACCACCAAAAACAAAAGCAGGCACTTTGATAATTACCTGTGTCTAACCATATAGTTCCCCTCATCCCACTCCTGTGTGGAACTTTCGTGAGGTTTAAATAAGACAACGTGTGAAATCACCTAGGAAATCATAATTGCTCCAAAAAAAAGGGTTTTTTAATTGTTTTAAAAGATGCCCTTTCCCCTAATTATAACACATTTTCCTTATATTAGTTTAATTTTAGAATGCTCTTCCAGTCAGTTTTTATTACCAGACTCTGCTAGAGCCTCATTCCTCCCAAGGAATGGAGAGTTGACCCTATCCTAAATTAAAGCAAAAGAAGGAAATATCCCTTAACCTGGGTTGTAGACCCAGCAGTGAGACTTGAGCTAAATGCAGGAAGAATAAAGACAGTGAGAAAATGCAAACCAAGCATGTATTTTAAGGCTTTCAGAACAGTGACCATATTCCAGCACAGCATGACTAACATAAATCTAAACCACTGAGGGATAACTACATGGATTCATTCCAGTTTTGCTTTTACTGACCATCTTCTGGTCAAGCTCTGAGAAATTGTTTTCAGTTGGCACCTGGAAAAACCTTCCAGGAATCCCAGCACCTCTCTTCTTTTGGTGTACAAATGAGGCACAGACTTCACCTGCTGGCTCCTCCCTGCAGTCTGCCAACAGTTAAAACAAAGAGCACTTTGGGAGAAAATAGTACTGTTTAATTTTTTACAGTGTGAGCTTGTGTTTACTTTTATTTTGCGTGTGAGAAATGCATTTGAAAGAGTTTGACAGCACCAGTAGATGCTTAGTCAGTGAGCTGAACTTGTCTGGAAAGGCAACCCGGAGTAGGTATTAGAGCTGCAGAGAGTTATGCTTTCAGTTGATTGCCCCTTGAAGGATTTATGTTTCAGATTACTTGGACAGTCCAGTGATTATGGAGTCAGAAGGCCAATGCCCACTGAGGCGATCAGAGAGGAGAAACCATCCACTATCCTTTAGCCTTGGTTTCAGTTCGTGTTTAGTTAGGGACTGAAAAGAGAGTCGGAGTTCAGTGATGGATCCACCAAGCCCATCACAAGTGAGTATAGTCTAATAAGATAATCTAAATACTTCATAATATGGAGAAGCTTGGAATGGAGGAAGAACTATTTCTCAGTGTCCAAAAACTTGGCTTCAAGTTGTGAGTTTTGCCATTTACTAGCTTTGTGAGAGACACAAGCCAGCTAACCTCTCTGATCCCTCAGTGCCCTCATCTGTAACATGGATATTGTAATGGTAGGAAACTTGTGTTTTATATATTGTAAATTGCTTTGTCAACTGTGAAGTGCTGTCTCAGTGTTGTTCTTTGATTTTTTTCACTGCCAGGTTCAATAAACGCAGCCTTTACCTGACTTAATGGCACTTTCACCTTAGCTTTCTTTTAGATCCCGCCATAGCCAGTTACTGTGTTAAGTATTGATAGATGCCCTAACTGGGCCTTGGAGGGCTCTCCTTCCTCAATAAAAAGCCCCAGGACCTCCTCGATCCAGATGCCTTCTGTGCCACAAGTTGGCCAGCTGACCACAAAGCTGTGAATCTGAGACAGGAAGATGCTGACAGCAGCACAGTACCCTACCCACCTCATCATAAACCAATTATACCTGGAACTTCTGTGCTAAGACAAGCCTTTAACTGAGCTTCTCCTGAAAGAGAAGAAAAACCCATCTCCTATTGCCTGATGCCTACTGATTTCCTGTGAGGGTCTTCAAAATGTAGTCCTTAGTTCAGCATCATCTGAGAGCGTGGCTGCTAAATGCAGGCTCTTAGGCCCCATCCCAGACCCATGCAGTCATTTCAACAAGCTCCCAAGTGATTTGTACGCACCTTCAAGCTGTATTCTGACGTCCAACAAGCCAGACTGTCAAGTAGGAGAGACTTCTTGTCTGGATTCTAATAGTCATGAGCTGTGAGACCAGGAGCCACTTTGGCTGGGGTTTGGGTTCTTCATCACATAGGATGAAGGCAGGACTGCATCTGTGGTTTCCTTACAAGGTCCGGGACCCCCTAGGGCCTGAATAGAGGTGTCTCTGAGGCCACTGCAGGGGTAGAGAGGACAAGGAGGGGGAGCCCCACGGGAGGGGCTTCTGCTCTCCCTTCTCTCTTCAGCTGTTCTACTATATCTGGGTTTGGGTTTTTTAAGATATAATTGACATATAACATTATATTAATTTCAGGTGTACAACATAATGATTCAACATATGTGTATATTACAAAATGATCACCAGAATAAGTTTGGTTAACATCTATCACCACACACAGTTACAAATTTTTTTTCCTTGTGATGAGAACTTTTAAGATGTACTCTCTTAGCAAATTTCAAATATACAATACAGTATTATTAACTATAGTTACCATGCTGTACATTACATCCCATGACTTATTTGTATCATAATTGGAAGTTTGTACCTTTGACCCCCTTCACCCATATCGCCCACCCCCTATTCCCACCCCCACCTCTGGTAGCCACCAATCTGTTCTCTTACTGTATCTATTTTATATATTGGGTTTCTCATAATTCATTTGAGTAAAGGATTCTGTTGTTTTTTTTAAAAAAAAAAAAAAAGAGTTTGGGCCCTCCAGCTCTGAAATCTCCAGCTGATTTGTGTCTGTCTGGTCCGAAAGAAGGGTGGGGCTACTCTTTGGGGTGAAGGAGGTAGCGATACTACCTGGCATCCTAGAGTCTCTGCCCTGAATCAGTTCTTCAATTCAGAAATCATTTACTGGTTGCCTGTGTGCCTTGGTGTTGGTGTGTGTAAGGTTTACCTGCAGCCTCTGGGTTCCTCCTGCACATGAGCCACGTGACAAGCCCAGTGGGCTGAGAGAGGCCCTCCTCCCTTTAGGAACACGGTAGAATACCAGGGTCGTTCCACATGAGCCCTTCTCTTACTGGCTCTACGCAACCTCCTGGCTCTTCCCCCTCCTCTACTGCCACCCCCTTCGGCCCCTTCCTGAAACATTTATTGAGTACCTACTGTGAGCAAGACTCCTTGCTAGTGTCCTCCACATGCAAAGGTGGATATGACTTAGTAGCAGCCCTCAAGGGGACCATGTCTAGATGAAACTCCCTGAATTTAGCCTCTTGTCTAATTAACTGAGGTTTCCTTCTCTGGTCCCAGACCTCTGTCCTTTGTGATCCCTTGTGGGATCCATCACCAGACAGATTTCTGATCGTGAGCAAACACCCATGCCTGTGCCTTGGCATATTGGCACCAAGCTGAGAGCTGATACTATGAGGAAGAGGTCAAGAAGCCTGTAGGGTAAAATTAGAATTTAAAGGAGATTGAGTACTCAGCTAGTGAGGCACAGAATAAAATCCAGAAGGAATAAAGGGAATCCTCTGTAAGTGGACATTAGGTTGTTTCTAGCTTTCTGCTATTTTAAACAATGCTTTAACATAACATCTTCCAACGTACATCTTTGTGCACATCCGTTATCTCCACTGGATAAATCCCTGTGTATGTAACTGCTGATTCAAAGATTATGTGTATTTTAAGGCCTGGGATACATTTCCCCAAACTTGAATGTGTCTTCATGTGTTTAAAACCAAACCTGTACTTTTCTCCCAGGCCAGATCTGTTGAGATCTGAAGGTATCCCCAGTGCGGAAGTGGCTCCCACTGCATCCCCTTTGTCCGGAAGTCCCAAGATGTCCACCTCTAGCAGCAAGAGCCGATATCGGAGCAAACCACGCCACCGCCGCGGGAGTAGCCGAGGCAGCCATAGTGACTTTGCAGCAATCTTAAAAAGCCAGCCAGCCCGGGAAAATTCACCCCATCCCACTTACCTGCACCAGGCTCAGTCTGAATACCCTTCCCCCCATCACCGTAGTCCTCTGCAGCAGCAACACCAGCAACCCCCTCCTGCCACGTCTCAGAGTCACCGTCCCAGACTCGATATGCACGGACAGGACGTTGCAACCTGCGCCAACAACCTGAGGTATTTTGGCCCCGCGGCGGCCCTGCGGAGCCCACTCAGCAGCCATGCTCAAAGACAGATGCCTGGCTCCAGCCCTGACCTCATCTCCACGGCCGTGGCAGCAGATTGCTGGAAAAGTTCCGAGCCCAACAAGGGCCAGGCTGGCCCCTGGGGCTGTTGTCAGGCTGACCCCTATGACCCCTGCCTCCAGCGCAGGCCAGAACAGCATGGGTCCGTAGACGTCCCCTCTGCCGAGCCCGTGGGGAGGAACCCCAACCTTTTCAAGCCACCAGCACACAATCCCCTCTCGGAAAGTGCCCAAGGTTCTGAGAAAATGGAAGAAAAGGGATTCAGCGGCTTTGGGTCTGCATCATCCCTCAACACCTCTCATCACATCACCCCCCCAGCGCTACCTCGAAAAACAAGGCCCCTTCAGAAGGTAAGGTGTGATGACAGCCGCGGTGTGTGTCACTGCCTTCAAGGAATGTCAGAGCCTGTCATATTCTATGCAGTATAAAACGTACATTAAAAATATGCATTTTGTAAAAGGATGAGATAACAAAAGCATAAATAGCAGTTTATTTACTTTTAATACTTTCCACACTGCTTAAGTGATGGACTAAGGAGTACACTTTGGAAACTCCTGAATCAGGGGACTGATTCAAATGTAGATAATTTATCAATGAAAAATAGCCATATGTTAGCAACATGTCATCAAACTAGTTTGGAATCCGCTACTCTAGCCTAGTCCTAAGGGATGTAGCAAGAAGGAAGGCTCCCGTTATAAAACATGTTTGGGAAACAGTATTCTCTGTCCCCTCTTGGAGCTTCCTAAGCTCACATTAACAAATCCTCGGCTTTGAGAAATCATGCAATAACCTTGTTTAATCCAGCACTTCCCTCACCTATGTGACCGTATTGCCTTTTTAAAATAACATCTATTAATCCCCCATGGAACTAGCTTTCTTCACAGTATCGCCTTAATTAATAACCGTCATGATCCAGCCGGTTCTCAGTCACTGAAACCTGTTCGTCTCCTCGCCCACTGGCTGCCTGTGGTTTATTAGCTGCGAGGCGGGCTACCTCTCCTCCCTTGTGGGTAAGAGCCCAAACTTGGGAGTCAGACCTGAGTTCAAAGCCAGGCTCTTCCACTTATTACCTTTATGAACATCGGTTTCTAATCTTTGAAATGGGGCTAATAGTGGACCCTGTCTCATTGGTCGATGTGAAGATTAAATGAGTTAATACATACAAAGCATTTAGAACAGGACCTGGCATGTAGCAACCTTCCAAAAATGTGAGCTCATCTTGCTAATGTGTTAAAAATAACACTATGTGTGAAAAGTATTTAGCACAGAGAAAACACCCACTCAATTCTAACTATTGTTTCATATCATCGTTCATCAGAAGTTCAGTTGAAGGAATGAAAATGTCTAAAATGGAAATGAGGATGTTTTGGTCAACTAGACATTTACTAGAAAAGAAGTTGAAGCTGAAGACCACTGTCTCAGAACTGTATTTCTTCCTCCACATACAGTGCTGCTATTGACTGAGCTTTCCCAGAAATAAATTGTGTTTCAGGTAGTGCAGTGGATTTGGGCTAAGTCAGTCTCTGCTCCTCTGACCCCTAAAGCCAATAACATAACTTTTTGGTAACAACTTTATTGAGATACAATTCACATACTACACAGTTCTCCCATTTAAAGTGTATAACTCAGTTCTTTCTCTCGAGTTGTGCAGCCATCACCACAACTAATTTTAGAATATTTCCATCACCCCAAAAAGAAACCCTGCACCCTTTAGCAATCGCCCCATTCCCCCGTCCCCTCCCAAGTAACATGTATCTTTGAACCATCCTGATGCCATTTTGAGGCATCCGTGGGTCTGCAGGCCACGGAACACACCCCTTCTACTTTTGGCCTCCCTAAAACCACACTCCCACAGAGCAGCTCAACTTCTCTCTGCGGAGATACACTCCCACGGGTCTTCTAGGGGGAAGTGCTCATCTCCACAGTCAGGATAACTCCATCCCTGTCTTTCCTACTCAAAAAAGCACATCAGAATACAAATGGGTAAAAGTGATGGATTGTCAGAACTGACTTTAAAAGTAAATTATCCTCAATTTTTGGTACAGTTATTTGGACCCACTTACCCACCTCACAAGGGATTGTAGTAATCCCGTGCATTAATGACAGTTGATCTGAAGTGGGGCTGTTCCTATGCCCTGGAAGGGAAATGGAATCTTCCCTCACAGGGAAGATCATGTTCTCAGATGGGACACTTACCCACCCTTCCAGATCAACCACAGAGCCCCAGCAATGATGAGGCCTCAGATGTCCCAACCAGAGTTCTCTTATCTGTGCCCACGTGCTGACTCAGTCGTGTGCTAAGCACCTACCTTGTATGCAGTGTTGTATTAATGGTGGAGGAGGAATCCAGTACAACAAGATGGGGTCTGACCCTAAATAATGTATGTTTTAGTAGTAGAGATGATGTAAGCATAATAACTATAATATTAGCGAAAAGGTGATTGGTACATAAAAGGGGAAAAAGTAGTTGTTGGGCTTTGAAGAACTGAAAGATCACCTCTTATTGGAGTCTCTATATCAGAGCCTAGAGCCACAAGTGACAGTGGTTACAAGACACCACCCCAAAATCCAAGACCTCTTCTCCAGTTTCCCCTCTTCAAGTTCAGGGCCTTTCATCATGGACACCCAGGGAAAGTTGCTAAATGAATGAAGAGATATATGTTTAAAAATGACAGCAAGCTACCACTCAATGTCTTTGATGAAAATTAAATCTTTTACAGGGACTCTGTGTGTGTGTGTGTGTGTGTGTGTGTGTGTGTGTGTGTGTGTGTGTGTGTGTGTGTGTAAGAGAGAGAGAAAGAGAAATAAGACTCTTCCCTCCTTGTTCTCCTCAGAGTGGAGATGACTCCTCTGAAGAGGAAGAAGGGGAAGTAGATAGTGAAGTTGAATTTCCACGAAGACAGAGGTAAAACCAATAAACACATGTGATTGCCTTCAGTGTAATCAGGGAAAATCCTGAGTTTGCCCTACTGGTTCGATCACAGGCTGCTTTCTAACAGCCAGCTTATAGGGAAGTTGGAACCTACCATTGCCCATTTTGGCAGCTGGCTATGCACAGCAGATTCTAGTTTATCCAAATTCACTAGATAGGAACTGCAAGATGGAGAAAATAAATATGGATTCAAGGTTATAATTGACAACATAGTGGGCAGTTTACGAGAGATGGCTGTGCTGTTTTATGGGTAATTTTACTGATTTCTAGTGTACCTCCCTATATTAGCCTGCTCAGGCTGCCATAACAAAATACCACAGACTGGGTGGCTTAAACAGTGGAAATTTATTTCTCCCACTTCTGGAGGCTGGGAAGTCCAAGTCCAAGGTTCCTCGTGAGAACTCTCTTCCTTGCTTGCAGACAGCAGCCTTCTTGCTGTGTCCTCACATGGTGGGGAGAGAGAGAGAGAGATCTTCATCTTATAAGGCCACAGTCCTGTCAGATTAGGGCCCCACCCATATGACCTCATTTAACCTTAATTACCTCTTAAAGACCCTCTCTCCAGATTCAGTCACATTGTAGGTAAGGCTTCAACATATGAATTTTGGGAGGATGCAATTAAATCCATAGCACTCTCCATGCCTTGGATTTTATACCTCAAATTAAGTATAATTAAATGAGTCGAGTCCTCCTTCAACCCATCCTTAGAAATAGCTTACTGCCTAGCCAGCAATAATAACTTTGCTTATAGGACTAAAGAAGGACCACACCCCTCATTTCTAGAATTAAGAGCTGCCCTTTTGTAGAAGTATGGAAGGTAGTTTTCCTCCCAGGAGGCCTTTTCTGCTACTAGGCATCTGTTTTTGAAGAGGAAGCCTTTAAGAATCCCCCAGGAAGGTTTGTGTACGTACCCAGAACCAGGAATTTCCTAAAACCAAGGGACTTCTAGTACTTTGGTAAATTGTACTCCAGGTGCCTATGCTGTACACAAAATTGAAATCTGTTCCCATCCCCTGAGCTATTCCTACCACATTGCCATTGCTTTCTTGCTGTTTCCTTGGACGCTGTGTTTTCTCCTATGCAGGGACACTGAGCCCGAATAAAATGCCTTTTCATCCTCTGACCTCATTCTACAGGCATCACAATTATGTTACTTCCAGCTTTTGTTCCTATGACCACCATTAACTTAGCTCACCTGATGGCTTCCCACCTTTCTTTCTTGCTATGATGCAAAATTTTGGTTTTACCTCACGGTTTTGCTTTCAATATTATAACATTCTTCTCTCTGACTCCCTTCTGCATTACCAGACTTTCTTTCTTTCTCGCTTTCTTTCTTCGTTGGATCTTCATTGCGGCACGTTGGCTTTCTCTAGTTGCGGTGCGCAGGCTTCTCATTGCAGTGGCTTGTTGCGGAACACAGGCTGTAGGCACGCAGGCTCAGTAGTTGTGGTGCACAGGCTCAGTTGCTCCGCGGCATGTGGGATCTTCCCGGGCCAGGGCTCGAACCCATGTCCCCTGCATTGGCAGGCGGATTCTCAACCACTGCGCCACCAGGGAAGCCCCTGAATTACCAGCCTTGAGAAGGTGTGAGTCCTATTTTAACTTCTGTTTCCCACATGGGCTTCCTCCATCTGACCTCTTTTCATGTGTCCTTGATGCCACCCCCGCACCCAGCCCATCACCTGGCCTGCCCATCAACCAAACTCAGATCATATGCCATCAAAATCGCTTTGTACTAAGAAATACAGAAAGATCAGACAATGACAGAGGGAAAAGGCAGTCTTCTTTTTTCTTATTTGTTTTGTTTGTTAAGTCAGCGTAAACTAACAGTATTCTTATTTACTAGGCTTCTTGCAAACAATGGAAAAGAAATGAGGAACTTTTGTAAATCCCCTCCCCCCACCCCAGGAGCTTTGCCTCATCAGAGCTAAACCCAGATGTTACCTGGAATGAGCCAGCAACTGGCTGGGCAGCGCCCACAGCTGCAGAGTGATGTTCCTTCCAAGCACGTTTCTGTTGGGGATCGGCCTTCCAGGCCGCTCTGTCCCATGAGAAACGCCCCACCATGCCCAGGCAGGTAGGGAAGGACATGGCGGCACGTGAGTAGACCTGGCCCGAGCCCAGCTCTGCTGTGCGGCCTTGAACAAGTCACTTCCCTTCTCTGCCTCCAGTTTTCTGCTCTGGGAGAGGAGTCAGACCAGAGACTCTCCAAAGCCCCTTTCACCCTTGAGAACCTAGGTGGTTGATTCTCTGTGTATAAGAAGCATACTCTCAATGTGAACATTTCCATACCACACAGGTGTACACAGTGTCATCAGACCAGCTGATTTTCTCAAAGACCAGCGGTAGCCATCAGTTTTGGAGCGTTGTGTGGCGCCACATAAACATATAAAACAAACAAAGCTCAGATTTCTCTCTCTGTTGCTTTAAGCTGTTTCTACCTTTTGGGATTTGACTCTCCCTCAGGGGCAGGAAAATAACTAGATCACCTCCCACCAAGGCTGCGACTGACAGACAAGGAAAGGAAAGTAAGGACTTCCCTGGCGATCCAGTGGTTAAGATTCCACGCTTCCACTGCAGGGGGCGTGGGTTCGATCCCTGGTCAGGGAACTAAGATCCCGGGGCATGCCAAAAAAAAAAAAAGGAAAGTAGCCGTTCCCGGGACTAAGTTCCTCTGGTTCTTTGTGGTTCTAGGCCCCATCGCTGTATCAGCAGCTGCCAGTCATATTCAACCTTTAGCTCTGAGAATTTCTCTGTGTCTGACGGAGAGGAAGGAAATACCAGTGACCACTCAAACAGCCCTGAGGAGTTAGTGAATAAACTCGAAGACCGCCTGGCAGAGAAGCTAGATGACCTGCTGTCCCAGACGCCGGAGATCCCCATTGAGATATCCTCGCATTCAGACGGGCTGTCTGACAAGGAGTGTGCTGTGCGCCGTGTGAAGACGCAGATGTCTCTGGGCAAGCTGTGTGCGGAGGACCGTGGCTATGAGGTGGGGGTTTCTCCTCCCTTCTCCTCTCATCACTCTTCCCTTCCTGGAGCTCTTTGGGTTAGAACATGCTCAAGTCCTTAGGGCCTTTACAATCATCGTCTAGTATATAAGATAAAACAACTGCCTCCATGAAGTCAGTAGAAGTACAGAGATAACACAGCCCCCCAAAGTGGGGGCAGTTCTCCCAAAGGAAGCACAAACACGGAACTGCTCAGGAACCCTTCATTCCAAGATTTCACTCAAGCATCACTTCCGACCCCATCTCCCAACCTGGTTAAGGGTGTGAGCCTCCCTCATCTGTGTCCCCACCAGCCCCTACATGCTATCAGAGCACATGTAACACTTTAGTTCACAGACGGTACTGCCTTCTGAGAGGCACGATAGCATAGTGGTTGGAAGTGTAGACCCTGAAATCTGACTGCCTAGATGCAAATCTCAGCCTTTCCACTAACTCACTGTGTGACATTGGGTAAGCCACTTAACCTCGCTGTAGGTCAGTTCCCTTATCTGTAAAATGGGTATGATAACAGCCTCTATTTCATAGGGTTGTTGTGAGGATTGAGTGGATTCATAGATGTTAAAGCACTTACAGCAGTGCCTGGGACATAGTAAACAATATATATAGGGCTTTGGGGGCACTGTTATCACTGTCATCACCTTCGTCGTAATTGCCATCATCATCTTTATATGACTTCTTTCTCCCTAAACCCCACAAGGACAGGACCTGATCTCCTTTATCTTAGCAAGCAACCCAGCACAGCGCCTGTCACATGAGAGGTGCTCAAAATATGTTTACTGAGTGATTGCAGAAAGGAATTAAGGTCTTATGTTGTCTTGACTTTGCAGAATCCTATGCAGTTTGAAGAATTGGACTGTGACTCTTCAGATGGGGAGCGTTCTGATGCCACAGTTAGGACCAATAAACACTACAGCTCTGCTACTTGGTAATGAAAGAATACCTACCCTGAAGATCTCATGACTATACTGGCATTTCACATCCATCCCACCCCCAGACTCTTCCCACTCTCTCCCTGCTTTTTTGTCTGGGAAGAGAGCTGCCCCATCTTTCTTACCCCTAGACATGAGCTGCAATAACAGGAACATGAGACTTCACAAATCTCTGGAAAACAATATCCAAATGAAATTAAGTCTCACTGAACATTTCAATCAAGAATGGCAGGGATCTATTTTATTGAATATTCTAGCTACTGTAACACTGATATTTATTTTTGTTTGACATTTTCACACTTTGTACTGTAAAGAGTGAACTATATATGATAGAGAGAAAGACAATAATTTCTTGCAAAAAAGAGAGAGAGAGAGAGAAAGGAGGAAAGAAGAAGTGGAATTCAGGAGCAACATCCTTGGGAATCTGTGGAGCCAGGAGGTATTACTGCTGCTTGAACAGGGGACCAGTTCCTCTGGCCATAAGTGACTGAAGAAGAGCCAGAGCAAGACATACTGAACATTTTAGAAAACAAAAACAGCAAAAGAAAAGCAATTCCAGGTAATCAATCTGTGAACAGACCACATTAAATTCACCCAGCTTGTCCAGATGGGTGATGGAAGAGACCAGAGACTTGCACCCAAGGCCTTTGAGGGCATGTGCTTCCTCTAGGAGGAAAAAGAAAACTGCGCGTGTCAAAGCCGATCTCATTTTTAAAACGCTGAGCAGCATTGGTAGTGAGACTTACAGACAGTGTCCAACCTTGTCCTTGAGAAATTTTCTGCTTTTTATGCTGTCAGTGTCACTACCTTGGCAAATGCATTACCTTGACCAATGTGTTGATTTTTCAGACTCAAGTGCCAGTTTCCTGTAGCCTATTTCCTTTCCACCTGTTGGCCGCTTCTTTTAGGGAAAAAGGGGGCAGGGGAGGGAGAGCCTGAGGAGGAGAGAAGGAGAAGACAAAAAGAGAATGTCCAACGGTGTTGGAAAAGCAAATGTGGAACTTGTAAAAGGACATTCTCAGAATGTCTCAGTTCAACTACGTGCAGAAGATGGGATCACCCCACCCTGGAACCAGGTTGCTTGTCTACTAGAGTTTTATTGATTTAAACAGAACAGTCCTTGAAGACAGCTAGGAGGTGTGTCAGTCTGCCCGATGTCCAATCCCAAACCATCCCCCATGTTTTTATTTGTTAACTCATTCTATCCCAGAAGCTGTAGTGACTGGCTACCACTATCAGAATAAAGGCAAAATAAGCAACTTGCAAAGGGCAACCCCTCCCCTATCACGATAGCATTTTTGTTAAATGCTACTTGTAACATGTATTTGGATCAATGTAGTTTTGAATAATTGGATTTGGAAATTCATAGAAAGAACAACTGATGCTAAGCAGAGATTGGAAAAATATTGTCCAAGGCATGAGGTCCTTCCTGTCTCTAGGGTCATGGGCTCTGAGAAACATCCCAAGGCACCTCATGGTGCCTTGGCTTTAAGGAAATTTTTATCTAGAATTTTATATAAAAACAGATGTTGGCCTAGTTCCTGTCTCTGTCTCCAAATTCAGTTAAAGCCAAACAACCTCGAAGCTCAAGACCTGGAGAGGGTGGCTAGACGCTCTGATATTGCATCGGACTGGACTTCAGGAAAGACTTACATACACAGGTATTAAACCATTTCCAGTGCAGATGAAAACATCACCCTCCTCTGGGTGTCACTGATTGCATCGGCCAAAAAGGAAAAGCAGGAGGGAATATAGAGCAGTTCCTTTTGCTTGTTTTGATCCCTCCATTTGTTTACACTTTGAGACATTGATTTAAAATTTAGTGTCTGTAATCTATAGCTCTTAGGTAGGCTGAAGGAAAATATTTAACTTATACAGAGAGCAGTATTGTTTCATTAAATTATTCCATTTTGTATAAATTCTGTAGCTGGACTACATGAAAGATCTTAAGTTATGGTATTATTATCATTGTTATTTTATTTTATAATTATCTTTCTCATTTTCTGTCGATCAGAAAGTGTGGTTTATGGTGTAGCACAATGATTGTGTTTATTGCTAACCATGAATTATTATGGATTTTTATGAAGGAATGAAAATGGAACTGCCACTTGGGAGCTCCCTGGTATTTGTCTTAGCTGTATTCCCTCATTTTCTGTGTACAACAACAATCATCTGAGGATGTGTGTACTGCCCTGAGGTCCAGTGGATACGCTGTGATTTTGACTTGATCGCAAAAGCTCCTAGGTGGGCATCAGATGACTGAGTGGTGGACAAAGAGTTCAAAAGCTGTACATTTTCTCGAGTTTCTTAAGAAATAAAATCATGGGACTACATTAGAAGCACAAATAGAATTATTTAATGCCCTGAGAGGAACAGGCCTACAGGGAATCTGCATGGGGCCTGTGGGGTAGATAGTTTCAAGAACTGGCAGCATAGTTTGTAAAATCTCCTTCCTACTAAATCCCATAAAACCAACATTTTTCTCCTAGTTGGGAGACTATAAAAAGAAAATAAAGAGATGGCATGACAAAAAAAATGCCTAACTGTGATGTCATCCCATAGCAAGACAAGAGGAATTCTAGAATGAGGCCTAGTCTCTTAGTCACAGAGCTGGAAAAGTAGCTTGAAAGCCCATATTTTTCATCCTCTGACTTCAGACCACACCATACTGTGAATCTCTCTGGTTCATTACTTCTGAGAACAGAGAGGCTACAACTCTGTGTCCTCTTTATTTATTTATTTTTTTTGATGTGGACCATTTATAAAGTCTTTATTGAATTTGTTACAGTATTGCTTCTGTTCTATGTCTTGGTTTTTTGGCCACGAAGCATGTGGAATCTTAGGTCCCCAACCAGGGGTCAAACCCGCATCCCCTGCATTGGAAGGTGAAGTCTTAACCACTGGACCGCCAGGGAAGTCCCTCTGTGTCCTCTTTCTGTCCAACATAAAACACTGACCCTTCAGCGTGTCCAGGTCTTGCCCACCTGTCATGGCCAAAGAGGAACATGAAGGTTAATGTGTCTTACCCCTTTCAGTGATAGTCTTCCTGGAAAACCCACCCCAATACCTCATAATTTTGATAACTTTTTTGAATTCCCATCTTGACTGTCTGTCATGGTAATGCCATATACCTGTCTGGATAGACTGTTATGAGCAAGTTAGCATAGCAGACAGTATTGAATCTTCAAGTCATTCACTCTATTGTCAAGAGTTGAATAGGGCTTCCCTGGTGGCGCAGTGGTTGAGAGTCCGCCTGCCAATGCAGGGGACACAGGTTCGAGCCCTGGTCCGGGAAGATCCCACATGTCGTGGAGCAGCTAAGCCCATGTGCCACAACTACTGAGCCTGCGCTCTAGAGCCCGCGAGCCACAGCTACTGAGCCCATGAGCCGCAACTACTGAAGCCCGCACGCCCAGAGCCTGAGCTCCACAACAAGAGAAGCCACCGCAATGAGAAGCCCGCACACCACAACGAAGAGCAGCCGCCGCTCGCCACAACTAGAGAAAGCCCGCACGCAGCAACAAAGACCCAATGCAGCCAAAAATAAATAAATAAATTTATTTTTAAAAAAAGTTGAATAAAGTTCCACGTTGAACATTTTACTTATTTTTTAGTAGAAGTGACTAGAGGCTTCAGAGAACAGTGTCTTTAGTCTAGGTTAAAAGAGAAATGCCTTCTCTATCCCAGGCTACCCTTCACTGCCTGCCTTGAAATAACCAGCACAATTTTGAATTAGTGTGTGTTTCTTTGAGAACAACTACACAGTCATCTGAAGAGTGGAACGAAGAGCTTGGGGAATTTAAGAGCTAATCCTTCAGTCTGACAACTGGGTGGCAGTGCTTTAAGGAATCACAGGACTATGATTTCAAGCTTCATTGTTGATCAAAAGTTTAACCCCCTTGAAGTGAATTCCACATTCATTTAGCATCCGGTTTTGACTGACTGCAAGATAATGAGTTTTTATTTGTTTTGCAGATGGGCATTTGGTTCTGATTCCTATCTATTTCTAGATCATGTCCTCTGAATAACAATTCCTCTTAAAATTGCTTGGCAGAGGGACTGAGAAGCCCGCATCCTCCTTTGAAGTTATAATAGACCTTACCACCACTAAAGTTTGGACCTGTTGGTGAGATTGTGGGGAGCACCTACCCAGGGAGGTGAAGGTGTTAACTGTGTTGTATGATGGTTTGGTATGACCAGCTTGAAGTTCACATATTTTAAAACTTTAGTATCAACAAATCCGTCCTTCTAGAATTAAGGATATTTTAGTAGGATTTAATAAGTACACTGGACTTCCACTTAAGGGCCTCATTGTACTAAATTTTCCTCTTACCCTAAGTAATAATAGATTTGATGGTTTGGGGTTTTCCTGGTACCAACCCAATTTTCAATGCCCTCTCCCACTGTGGAGCATTGACGTTTTTCCAGTGTGAATGCATTCTTATCGATCAAAAGATTTACCCTTTTTTTCCATGCCCTTTTGTCTCAATCCGCCCCCCTTCCTTAAAATGTTTCTACTTGAACTTCCTGTGACTGAATTCTACAAATTCCAAGGAATTCCTGACCTGCTCTGCAGTATAGTGCGCTATGTTGTATTTTGTTTTTCTACCAAGCCAGAAACCAAAATACCACCTCATACCACCATCTGCCATCTCCACCCTCAATACCCAAGACCGTGGTATTTATTGATCACCATACTCTTTCCTACTGAGCCTGGACACGGCCTCAGAACCTCTCACAACACAGCATTTGGAGCCATAATTGGCACTTGATTGGAATTGGTGTGCAAGGGGAGATCTGTTTGCTGTCCCAGCTCTAACCTCATAATTAATTTCCTAAGGTGGTTTGAGATCTCGAGTTAGCCCTGATGGGAGAATGACAGGATATACCAGTGTACTCCTTATAGATCCCACCCTACAGCTATCAGGGGGCAGCACCAATGACAGCAAAAAGGCCATGTGCCTCCACCCACTGCCCTTTTGGAGTACGATTCCAATTGTATATTGAATTCCAAAATGTCTCTTCATTTACATAATTTCATTGTTAAATGAGCATGTTCCTCCACCACCTTCTATAAACAGAAAGTTAATACAAGTCCCAGTTACTTGCTTCTTCCTTAGACTCTATGAGACTGATGTACCAAAACAACGTGACATTCTTTTCAAGACTTTGACTTGTACTGTCAGTATGAATTTAGTGCCTTTCTAGGCAGCAAGATTTTTCTTCTTTGCTGATTTCATAGAATAAATGTCCTAATATACTCACATCGCCAATGTTAGCAGCCTCACAGACTAGCGCATAAGAATCACATTAGTCTGCTTGTTTGCATGTTACAGCCAATACTGCAAGCACCTATTCAAACTGGAATGAACTAGACTGCCAAATGGAGGACCCCTGTGGAACCTGGAACACTTCTCAGGGACAGGTGGCAGAAGAGGGGAGCTCTGAAATCACTGTTCTGAGAAATAGGGTAACCCCAAAAGGGTTAGGTTAAGGCTTTTGTTAACTGTCACGTAACCGGAGCATGCTGGCAGGATTTCACACAGGGCCAAGCCCCCAAGCAGACGGTAAGGCCACTGTAAGAAAACTTCCGGCCAAATCCCAGGCCTACTCTCTAGAGCCACTTCACAGCACTCAGGGGCACGCTGGCTCCTGGCCCCAGGCTGCTGCCCAGTGACCAGACACACAGGGTCCTCCCGTGGTTGCAGGCCAGAGGGAACCCCACCAGAAGGCGCAGGCTAATAGGAAGATGCCCCTTACTGACCGCATCGCCCGGGTAGCTCACTACCTCGAGCGACCACTTCTCAGAGTCTGGAAGTGGGACGACCCACTTTGATTCTTGATTGCAATAATTTGAGTTCCTTTCAATTTGGAGCAAATTAACATTTTTTGTAGTCAAGTCTCAGAATGATCTCCCTCATCTGTGTCCTCTGAGGTCTCCGGTACTGTTAGTTCCCCTGCTCCCTGTGTGGGTTCTGATGCCGGCTCCCTCTTTGTATTGAACAATTGTACAGCGATGGGAACAAGAGCGACTATCAAAGCAAACAAATGCATGGAATTAAACAAAAAGTGTACTTCACTGTTCTCTGTCCTGTCTTTTCCTTATAGGTACTGTTTGTGTCCTGAGAGCTGCCTTCATAAGTCTCAGTATTTGTCAGAACTTACGGGAAAGGAAGGCTTTACACGACTGGGTTTCCCGCAGCCAGGAAAAATAGGTGATGGGAAAAGCTGGTTTCTGGGGCTCTTTCGTCAGACACATCCACAGAAGGAAGAGATGACCATGATTTTCTTTCGTTACCGTCTCTTCGTGATTATTCTGTCATATCCTAGACAGGCACTCTTCTTCCCTACGCCTTTCCTGCTGCCCATCTTACAGCTACTTCTGTGGTGTTAGTACCCTACTATAAAGTATGCATGCGAGGGAAAAGGCACAAATGAAAACCTGGCTTCCAGTGTATACAACTGGTAAGAAGCTCGAGAGTAGAAAGCTAAGACACCACTTTGGACTGTCTGATTTTCAGCCAATCCTGATTCCCACTGGCAATGGGAATTGAAAGTTAGCAACATGTATAAACACACACCACACAGAATATTTATATCCATTTATTTGGGAAATTTCTTTGCCTGTAAACTCACAACTGATAAGGCACGTTGTTGCAAAATCACGGGGGAGATGGGAGAGAGACAAATCCAAGGATCTGGATAAAGGGCAAAGGGCCATACTTTCAGTAGTGTAGAGAGCTTCCTTGTGTCTCCCCTTCCCTCCTCCTACTTCAGAACACAAAGAGCCACGGATTTCCAAGTCCAGTTGGCATCCTCACTCCCACTCTTGTTATCAAGCTTCTTTTAAAGCAACACATCCTTAAAAACGAAGTCCTTGTTGTGTTTTTTGGATTATACCATGTCCCAAAAACACTGCTTGGAAATTCATTCTCTGTACTAAACAGAAGTATTCCCAAGAATTCATGTAGAACAACTGGTCTACATTAAAGCCTTGGCAAGATTCTTGGCCAAGCCAAATCAAAAACCCAGCAGATGGTGCCCAGGGACAACAGTTCTGATAAGAAATGATGAGTTACTCCTGTAGGGTACAGGATCCCAGAGCTGGTCATTTTAGGTGCCAAGGCCCTTCTGTCCTTGGAAGCATAAACAGGTCTGTGCCAATTCAATACTGCAGCCATAGGAAGCCATGACAGCTACAGATCATTAAAATACAACACAACAAATTAATCCAAAACCAAATTTTCCCCTTAATTCACCTGAATTAAAAGATAAAATAGAATTATTCCCTCAGTTATTCTCAGGAAATGACAAAATGAAAAAAAGCATTCAGAGGGTATACTGGGTGATATTGGACTGTACTGAATCCATTGTCCCAGCAAGACAGAGGAAGGATTTCCACACAGAAAGGACAGACTAGAAAATGTACTCACAGTCATTTGGTTCAAGTGAGTCAAGGGTTCTGCCCATCCAGATGGGTAAGAACTTCTCCAGAATATATTCATAACATACAGAGTTTGCTCCACTGATATTCAATAGTCTGTTTGCAATCAGCTGAATTGTCAGGACGTGCAACCAAGAGGAGATGTGACATATGTGGTAACATCAGTGCGTCTGAACACAAAAAGCCTCACAGCAATCACTGGGTTTTTGAGCTGTACGTGGAAATTCTATGCAGTTTGTCAGCTTGTTTCCTCTGATCTATGGAAGAGGTAGGTCATCAGCAAAACAGTGCAGAAGGATCACTCTTCAGGAGACTAACAAGATGAAGAGTGGTGTCAGTGATGTGGGTTCACATGTCATTATCTACACTAATCATGTCCACGAGGAATGTAAAAGGATAACACCTGTCACAACAGCTGATCACTGTGCAGAAGAGGCGCCCTGGACAAGGGCAATCAGCAGCCTCTCCCAAAGCAGCTCAGGGCTTGGCCTGAGTTCCTTGTTATTCAGTAAAATACAAACAGGATTTGCTAGGAGGCCATCCATTTTGCAGAGTGTCCTGCTAAATCAGGGCTGGTTTGAGAACCTGATATAATCCACCTTCTAGAGCACAGAGTGTCCTTCATGACAAGACAGTGAACACAGAAGAATAGTGTACAAATCACCTGTTGAGAATAATTTAGAAACAATGAGGGGCTTCAGAGGACCACGCCCATTACACAAATAAACAGTAGAGTCCAGGGACGCGGCAACCAAAGGATCCAGATCAGGTGTCCTTTCTACTATTTAGATGATGAGCGTTGCTCGTTTCATTCAAATGTAGGTCCTTCTGCCTAAATTTTTTAATGAGGGTTCCAGGAACTAAGGCCACCAGGGCAATGGCCAACAGCTTAAAGGCAGTTTCCCAGGAGAAAAGAGCATCCAGAGAAGTCAGGGTTGACAGGATGGAGCCCGTCTGCACACAGATGAAATTATATGGGATCAAACCTTGAAGAAGAAAAGGGAAAGAGCCTGTTACTGGGGAGCAGGAAAATGAAGAACAATAGTCCTTCAGAAATGTCACCAGGAATTCACAACAGTGACTCCAGTTTTGTACTGTTTTGGCCCAATTCCTGACCTCTAAACATATTACCTCTTTCCC
>NW_006777952.1:1064098-1073686 GCF_000442215.2 Lipotes vexillifer | reverse complement strand
CTTTCCCCTCCTTTCCTCACTTCCCACATACATTTGTCTCATTCAGCAAAAGGACTTGAGATGGTTCACAAAATATATGTACTACAGTAAGATTAGACATTTTTTTAAATAGGAAAAAACAAAGTGAATGGAGAATAAAACAAAATGAGAGAAGAATAAACAAAGTACAGTTAGTACTTAAGCAAAAATGCATAAAGTTCACTCATTTGCTAGAGGTGTCCCCAGATTTGGTTCTGAGCGCCCAACAGCCAAAGTAAAGAGAAGCACCAGCATTATGAGGTTTACAGTACGCCTGTGAGAAAATCAGGTTTCTTAGAAGCTACTACTTATGTTCTGTACTGTCTGTAAGAGGTCATCAAATCCACTGGATCCCACAAGTCTGACTGGTGGCTAGAGAGGCTGGTTGTATAACAAACCCCTGGTGAAGTTGTTAAAAACACATCCTCAGGGCTTCCCTGGTGGCGCAGTGGTTGAGAGTCCGCCTGCCAATGCAGGGGACACGGGTTCATGCCCCGGTGCAGGAGGATCCCACGTGCTGCGGAGCGGCTGGGCCCGTGAGCCGTGGCCGCTGAGCCTGCGCGTCCAGAGCCTGTGCTCCACAACGGGAGAGGCCACAACAGTGAGAGACCCGCGTATCGCAAAAAAAAAAAAAACACAGCCTCAGGTAACACCCCAGGGATTCTGGTTACCTGGGTCTGGGGTAGAACCCGGGAACCTGCATTCTAACAGCCTCTCCTGAGCCCCGCTCCCAAGATTCTGATTGGTTTGGGACCCCCTGATGATCCACTCCTTTAGTAGATGATGCCTCAAGATCATAGACTCATGAAGGTCACACAGCTTGTCAGAAAGATAACTAGAATCTCGGTCTCTGGAGTCTTTTCCAAGCCTCGTGCCACCTGGGTGATTACAGGCTGCTAACAGAGGTGCTGAGGCATGCTGTCTGAAAGCCTGTCTGACAGAATTAGCTGTGGTAGATTCTGCTTCAATTTAAGATCTCAACTTCTCTCAGGAATTCCCTATTAATAGCAGCTGCTCAACCACAGGTTTGTCATGTTTGACCCAGAGCCCTGAGTAGCCTTCCCTTCCATGTTCTAAAGAAGGGTTAAGAGAAGTGATCCTTGCCTCAGGCTTAGAAAGGGTGGTTTGCTTCCAGTGTGGAGAAAATAATAGTCAGTGATTTTACAGGCTGTCAGCAATTTTACCATTCAGATGGAAGTGGTTCAAAGCTCACACTTAGAGAAACACTGCTCTAGTCGTAGCCCCTCATTTGGCCCAGTGGCCCATGAGGGTAAGGAGCTTGTTGAAGGTCATACAATTGTCAAAAGGCAAGAAGGAACCGCACTAGTACCAGCTCTTCCTAAGGCAGATCTTAATCAAAACAGGGGCCAAAGCCAAACAGGAAGCCCCTTGCTCTGACCCTTCCCCTGCCTCCACTTGCCTTCTGCCCACATCCCCTCACTCCAACTCTGCTTTTACTGAGCCCTTACTATGGGCCAAGATATGTGTGTTACACAGATTACTCTTCTAATCCCAGGGCCTGGCACAGTGCTTGGCACACAATAGGCATTAAATACAGTTACAGAATGAACAATCCCTATTTTTTCCAGAAGTATCTTTATGGGTTCTCATGTTCAAGCCCGAGTAGATCTGCAGTCAGGAACAATTACTTTAGATAAGGCCTTTCGATGCTCTTCATAAGCCTGTGCTCGCAGAGGCAGGCACATGCCCAGGACAACTGTGAGACTCAAATTTACACACCACGTCTTACCGATAAGAACAGAGAAGAAAAACTGCACGATGGGGATGTTCAGAATTGGGGCCGAGAGGTTCAAGAACCAGTTTGGCGTCATGGGGAAAAGTCTCAAAAACAGTAAGAAAACAAACAAGCTGTTTCTGTTCTCCTCCACCTGTAGCCAAAGAAGACAAGGCCGTTACGAAGCAGAAAGAGTCCCCAGGTACTGAAAACCTGTTGGTGCCAGGCACTGTTCTACATACTTTACATATTCTATAAATTCCAGGGCAGAGACTCTTTTCCTCATTTTTAAAGTGGAGGTACCTGAGACTCAGAAAAGTCAGGAACCTGCCCAAAGACACAGAGCTGGTAGTGATGAAGCTGGGATTTGAGCTCAGATCTGCGTCTCCTGGAGACACCAGCAGGACCCCTGGGACATCCTGAGGCAGGACAGAGGACCACTGTGGGAGATCTCTGCCCCTACTCCCCTCAGGGCCACGTGGTAACTTTCTGGGGGCCCGGCACTTAGATGTACCCCCTCGCCTTACCTTCCTCTGCAGCAGGGCCACTCTGTCAGGAAAATAGGAGACCACCAGCTGTTTGCCAAAAACACTGGAGAGCAGGTAGCAGCATGTGGCACCCACCGAGGTCAGCACACAGCACAGCAGAAGCCCCAGCCATGGCCCAAACAAAGCACCGGCTAAAACATTCTGCAAAGAAAACAAATCCTCTGCCATGAGAACATCTGGCAGCTACCAGCCATCTTGTCCTGGAGCCCAAGAGTCCTAGGTTCCCTCCTCCTTCAGTGATTTTCCTGGAGAACACCTAACTCCCACTCTAAAGAGATGAATGAAAAGTGATGAAGGGGCTTCCCTGGTGGCACAGTGGTTAAGAGTCCGCCTGCCAATGCAGGGGACACGGGTTCAAGCCCTGGTCCAGAAGATCCCACATGCCATGGAGCAACTAAGCCCATGTTCCACAACTACTGAGGCTGCGCTCTAGAGCCCGTGAACCACAACTACTGAAGCCCACGTGCCAC
Organism: Lipotes vexillifer; assembly: GCF_000442215.2. Classification (NCBI taxonomy): domain Eukaryota; kingdom Metazoa; phylum Chordata; class Mammalia; order Artiodactyla; family Lipotidae; genus Lipotes; species Lipotes vexillifer. The sequence goes on along the minus strand of NW_006777952.1, from coordinate 1,070,915 downwards.
AACTACTGAAGGCTGCGCGCCTAGAGCCTGTGCTCCGCAACAAGAGAAGTCACCGCAATGAGAAGCCCGCGCGCCGCAATGAAGAGTAGCCCCCGCTCGCCGCAACTAGAGAAAGCCCGCGTGCGGTAATGAAGACCCAACACAACCAAAAATTAATAAATAAATTTTTTAAAGAAAAGAAAAAAAGCGATGAAGGAGCTGGGAACTACAGCCCCGGCCTCGGTCTCCTCACCTTTGAAACCGGGAAGAAGATTAAACCTCAGTGGGCGATACAAAATTAAACGGGGAAATCTGTGTATACAGCCCCCAGCCTGCCACTTGGGCTGTGCAAGGCCCCGCCAGCCCTGCTGCCCTGGGAAGAGGCAGCAATGAAGCTCACAAGTTATTTCTGCTACTTTAAATAAACACAAACCATGAATTTTCCCTCAGTAAGACCTCATAAGCTTTAGAAAATGTCTCATGTCTTTCTTTCCTGCAGGAATTACTTCTCTATAATGCTAACACTGGGGGTTCCATGTTGACCAGAGTTCTAGCTGACACGCAAAAAAGCCTTAGATTGACAAAAATGGAAAAGTGAACTAATACTTCCTAAGTGCAGTTTGGCTGGTAGACATCATCCTGCCAAACATGGGATCCAAAAGAGAAAGTAAAAGGGGAACCTGGAAGTGAGAAGGTAGGGATCTCCTCAGCACCTACTATGTGCTTGACTACAGGTCTGATTTAATCCCCACTATGACCCTCTTTAGTATACCATCCTCACCCCTTCTATAAGTGCAAGATTAAGTATCGTGCCCAAAGTCACACGAGGCAGAGACAGGATTCACCTCCAGGTAGCAGCTGGCTCTTCGCCCTGAAAAGGGATCAGCTCAAGAGAGAAAGAGGTACAGGGGGAGCCCCAGCAGTCAGTCCCTGACCTCAAGCACCATACACACCCCCATCTCTCTCGGCAGAATGTGTTTGCTTTTCTTCCAAGTTTCTAACAAACTGCTTAGGCGGATCCAGCCTGAGCTGAATGTTGGGGCCGGAGGGGGAAGCAGGGCAGAAGGAAGCTTTCAAGTCTTCCTGCTCAGTCACCCAATCATTCAACAAGTGCTGAGGGCTGCTGTGTGCCAGGCAGCACACCATCACCGTGCCAGCCCCTCTGCACCCACTGTGTCATTTAATCCTCCCATGTAACAATCCTAGGGGGTTACATAGGAGAATGCCGGTTCCACAGATGAGGAAACAGCGTTAGAGAAGTTAAATGACTTGCTCAGGGTTACACAGCTGGGATTCAAACCTACCCAAAGCCATAACAGATATATACATTTATACCAACCAGCTTAAAATGCTGCTGGGAGGACAGCACAGATTCTTCCATATCATCTGAGATGGCAACTGATGAGAAGCATCCAAGAGCCCCAGCACAAGCCCAGGTCTAACACGGTGGCTCCCGAGAGCCAGGGGGCCGCCTGGAAAACCAGAATGACTCGTCCTCTCCACACAGGGAGACTTCCCAATCCTCTACAGCCTAACACCACCATGAACAACCTGCATCTGTTCGTCAAACATTTATGAAGGCACTTCCCTGTGCCCGGCAAAGAAGCACATAGGCTGAGAATAAGGAACAGGTCCTGACCTCAAGGAACTCACAGACTAGTGGAGAAAACAGATTTTAAAAGAAACACCAGGGGCTTCCCTGGTGGCACAGTGGTTGAGAGTCTGCCTGCCGATGCAGGGGACACGGGTTCGTGCCCCGGTCCGGGAAGATCCCACATGCCACGGAGCAGCTGGGCCCGTGAGCCATGGCCGCTGAGCCTGCGCGTCTGGAGCCTATGCTCCACAACGGGAGAGGCCACACAGTGAGAGGCCCGTGTACCACAAAAAAAAAACAAACACCAACATGCGGAGGGGGAGAGGTCTCAAGGACAGTGCTCCACACCTATCAAATCCTTAGAAACAAAAGCAGCATACCTGAGAGGAAAGGCAGGCTCTGGAGCTGGGTGGATGTGGGTTCAGACCTCAGCCCAACCCGCTCCTCGCCTTGTCACCTGGGACAGTTATTTAACTTCTCACCATTCATTTCCTTATCTGTAAAATGTGGATAAAAATGCCCATTTATGGCTCTTAGGAGAATTAAATAAGGTCGTGCAGGTAAAGCAACTAGGACAGTGCCTGACACAGGGAAAGCCGTCAACAAATGGTAGCCACAGTAGTCTGTCCTCCAGACTGTAGGATCTGCAGCCTAAGGGCCCCTCTACAAAGACAGAAGGTGGCTTCCTAGGAGGCAGGCACAGGAGGAGGGCAGGATACTGACCAGGAAGCTGGAGCCAGGGATGGCAAAGCCCTGTTTGTAGAGGTAGGCACTACAGAAAAGCAGGAACACGTAGGCCTGATGCTCCTTCCGGTACTCTCGAAGGACCTCGGAGAGTTCCCGCAGCTCGGCCAGGTCCGAGGGGAACCACAGTGACCTGAGATTTGGAAAAGCAGATGGAAACAAGAGTCCAGATCAGCCTAATACCTAATAAAGTCACTTGTTGTGTCTTCTTTCCAAAGTAGGTTTATAAATGTGCCCATCATCTGGTCTGCTGGGAACACACACTTAATGGGAGGCCAGAATAATGGATGACCTGATATAACACAGCAGAGGCAAGGAGAAGAGCCTTGGTTTGGAAGCAAGGGACCTGGCATAGCATCTCAACTCTGCTACTGTCCAGTTGTGTCATCTCAGGCTAGTCCCTGAGCCTCAGTTTCCTTATTGGAAAAATGAGGGGTTGAAGGTAGATAATCACTAAGTTCCCTCTTAGCTCTCAGGTTTTATGAACTATTCTTAAGAGGCAAATGGATTAATTTCTAGGCAAGTACTAAACGTCCTAAACTGCCTTTCTTTCTAGGAGTACCCCCTCCCCCTAAGCTTTAGGCCAAGGACAGTTCAAACTTCACACTGCTCCAAAGTTACTAGGTAAAATGACTGCTTTATCAGTCACAAAAGAGCCAATTAAAGATTCCCTGGGAAAGTATATTTGTCCATACCATAAACATAATCTTCTTGATAATATATCAGGCTTGGAACCAACACTTTCAAAGAGCCTGCTTTTCACCCTGCCTCTCTATATGATCCTCAGTGCACTCTGAACCCTGTACAAGGGTTACAGTGTAAAGGCTACCTTGCCTCTGCCAGCTGAACAACTCTTGAATCCATCAATGATCAATTATAAGCAAACCGTCCTGTTTCTCATCAGAATATTTCTCTTAGTATGTCTGACACCCACAGCAGAGTCTTCCCAGCTAGAGTAAAAGAATACAGTCACTGAAAACAGCTGTCCTAATATTCAAACATCAGTAACATCCTTGACACACTTCCATTAACTTTATAAACAGTATGCTGGTTTATCACGACAAATCAGCCCGGTAGGTATTTGTACTGCCTCCTGCCTCGACCTGTCAGGGAGTAAAAGGAAAAGAGCAGAGACAGCCAAGAAAAGACAGCAGATAATTAATTAGTGAATAATTTAAAGTTGTCCATCAACGTTTCTCCTGAAGACTGGATGCCTTAAAGCCCCAAGGGCAGACCTGACAGAAGTGTAGTGAAGTGAAGTGGGGAGGAGATGGAGTGAGGCTGAGACCAGTCGTTAAGAAGGGGCTGCGGGTACACATAGAGGCGAAGGTCGGATGCAAACGGGGATCAGGGCTGGGCCTGAGAAGGCGACGGGAACACCGCCCAAGGGGCGATTCAATGGCGGGAACAGAGGTGCTCCAGCAGGATCCGCCCAAGGTAAGGCGCCGCGTTTCCCTCCGCAAACCACCACCCCAAAGGCACCAGACAGCACTCCCGCGCAGCCGGCAGCACGCAGGTCCCAGACAGGGCCAGGCCCCGCTCTCGTCCACCCGGTCTGCCCAAGACGGTGTAGACGCGGCCCAATCTCCAGTCCCAGAACTGAACCCCAAATCCCAGCCCCCGACGCCTCCGATCCAGGAACCCGAAAATCCGATTCCCAGATCCCATCCTCGGACCTGGCTCCCTTCCTCTGACCCGAACCCCGGCCCCCGTCACCGCCGCCATGCACCTGTCTCCAGCTTCCTTGGCTGTGCCCAGTGTCGACCCGCGGGGCAGTCGGGTCGACAGCAAGTACAGGGCGAAGGTGCAGCTGCCGAAGAACAGGAGGAGGCCGAGCACGGGGCGCATCTCGGCGCCCGCACCCGGACCCGCCCCGCCGCGGAGGAGCCTGGAAGCAGCGCCAGGAACCTCGCTGCTAGCGGACTGCTACAGCGGAGCGCGTTAGTGGACGGACAGGGGCGGGGGTCCGCTCCAGGCCCCGCCCCCATATCCTGGCCCCACCCCCGGCCCGGATTCCGCTTGCAGTTGGCTCCAGAGTCCAGCAGAAAGCTGTTCTGCAGCCCCTCTGCGCTTGCGTCTGCCCTCCTTCCGCCTGTATATCTTTTTCCTATGTTTTTATCTGTCCCGTTCTCCACTTATTTGCAGGCTCTCTGCCAGGCGGTAGGTGGTCCGGAGTGAATCACCAGCCCTGCCCACAGCGAGCTTGCAGTCTAGTGGTCAAGACGGCCTTGTCGACCACCAGGTGTAACACAAAGCAAATGCAGCCCGCGTAGAACCAGAGGCTCCAATCCAGTGCGGTGGGATAGTCAAAGCGACCACGGAAATAAGGAGAATTTCCTTTTATTGAACGTCTACTATGTGCCCATTATCCTTAATCCTCACAACAATTCTGCAAGGTTGGTATTTTTGTCTTTATTTAACAGATGAAAAATCCAAGTCTCAGAAAGATTAAGTGACATTCCCCAAGAGAGTCACGATTAGAATCCAAGTCACCCTGGGTTCAAAACTAGTGGTCTTGCACTGACTGGATTCATGGAAGAGGTGGGGTTTGAGTTCATAAAGGATAAGCAAGATTTCCACAACAGAGACAGGAGGGAGAAGGTGAGCTGGGGGCCCCAGTAAGGCACTAGCATCCAGTTTCCTTGAAGCCTAAAGGTGTGTGAAAAATGAGTGAGAAGGTGGGAACAAACTGGAAAGCATGGAAAGGCAGCTAAGGAGTTGGATTTTTTTTTTTTTTAATATTGTACGTGGGGAGACACCAATAGAGGCGTTTAAGCAAGAGAATGATGTAGTTCCCGTTTTAGGATGTGTTGCCCTGGCAGGTGATTACATTACATTCTGAGTTTGTAGCAGCAACTGTCTTGGTGAGAAAGCAATCAGGCCTGAGCCAGGACCACAGCAGTGGGGAGGAAGGTGGACAGACTCGGAGGAGTTCAGTTCGTAGGACATGGCTCATTAAATGGAGAATGACAGAGAGGATTCCAAAATGTCACAAGCCTGGAAAACAGAAACCGTCCTTGTTGTATCCTTTGAAGCCCCTCCTGGGCCAAATAAAGAGCACCTGTCAGAAGTCAAAGTGCACAAAGTCCTAGCAATTCCATGTCCAGGAATTTAACCCATAGATATGCCTGTAGGTAGACAAAGGTGTATGTTCAAGGGTATTCTCTCAACTTTGTTTTGATATGAGGATATTGGGAACAGCCTAAATGCCCATCATTTGGGGACTATCGAGGTTAATTATTGTATATTCACAAATGGAACACTAAGTAGCTTCCTGAAAGAGGGAGACAACGTTATGTATCCTGATAACAGTACAGTAGCCAGATAGATGGCTAGGATAAAAATCAAACAAGTTGGGGGCTTCCCTGGTGGCACAGTGGTTAAGAATCCGCCTGCCAATGCAGGGGACACGGGTTCGAGCCCTGGTCCTGGAAGATCCCACATGCCGCGGAGCAACTAAGCCCATGCGCCACAACTACTGAGCCTGTGCTCTAGAGCCCGTGAGCCACAACTACTGAGCCCACGTGCCACAACTACTGAAGCCTGCATGCCTAGAGCCCATGCTCCGCAACAAGAGAAGCCACCACAATGAGTGGCCCGCACACTGCAACAAGAGAAGCCACAGTGAGTGGCCCGCACACCGCAAAGAAGAGTAGCCCCTACTCACTGGAACTAGAGAAAGCCCGTGCACAGCAATGAAGACCCAACGCAGCCAAAAATAAAATAAAATAATTTAAAAAAAAACAAGTTGCAGTGTTAGACTATACTATGACTCATTTGTAAGAAGAAGAAAAAAGATATCCTTTTCAAAATACTGAAGTATTTATGAATGAAATGACTCAATGTCTGAGATTTGCATTAAAATAATGGGATGGGAGTGTAGTGAGTAGGGATATAAATAAAACAGGATTGGCCATTGAAGTGATAATTGCTGAAGCTGGATGATAAGCACATGGAGGTGGATTTTATACCATTTCCCCTATTTCTGTGTATGTGTAAAATTTTCCATTTTACAATGCGGGGAAATGTTCTCAGCCTTCCAGTCTCATTTTCTCCCTTCAAGTCTCCCATTCCAGCTAAACATGCACCGTGTATGCACCGTGTTTGTTTGTGCCTCTGACAATACTCTTCCCTGGAAAACTTCTCTGCCTGAAAATCCCTACTCTTTCAGCAGCACCCGGGGCAGTTGTCACCTCCTCTGAGAAGGCTTCTCCAGCTCCTACAGTCAGAAAGGTTGTGCCTTCTCTGTGCTCGGGGCTGCCTGTGGAGTGTCTATATTCCTATGATAGCAAATACTGTGCTCCAATGTCATCATCCATCTCCTCAGGAGACAGTGAACACTTCTGTAAATGAGACAAGTTCTCACCATCCTATGTCTATGCAAACCCTTAGCCCTGTGCTTGGCTTATTATTGGCACTTAATAATAGTTTGTTAAAATAATGGGCTGGGGCCTCCCTGGTGGCGCGGTGGTTGAGAGTCCGCCTGCCGATGCAGGGGAT
>NW_006777952.1:988884-1063921 GCF_000442215.2 Lipotes vexillifer | reverse complement strand
AGGAGGCGGAGAGGCAACCAAAAAAAAAAAAAAAAAAAAAAAAAAAAAAAAAAAATAATGGGCTGGGTCTATGGAGGAAATGGTTGGTTGTTTGGTGTGGAACGTGCTGATTTTGAGAAGTCAGAGGAGTACAGGAGGAAAGTGAGTGAATAACGATGTTGAGCTTGTGCTAGAAGTGTGTGTGCAGAGCAGAGAACAAGAAGAAAAGCTTCTGCTCTCAAGGACTTCACTTTGCCTTTGGCTGGGGGAGAGGATGGAGAGAGTTATAATTATAGAGCACGTTGGTGCCGCAGAGGAAACAGACGTGGCCAAGCTTCCAGAGAAGCAAGTGTCATCATCCCTCTTATGGGTGAGTGGCTGAGCAGGTGTTCAGATGGAGTCACTGTGAGGGCTGATGAAGCCCACAGCTGTGAGTGCTGAGCAGGACTGAGCCCTCATCGGCCCCTCCCGAGCCCATGCTCTTTGCTCTGCCCCACACTGCCTCTCAACAAGCAGGTGAAGATCCAGAGCTCAGGTTGAACATTCAGATTTAGAGGTCATCTGTCTAGAGGAGACAGTTGAAATGGGAGGAGGGAAGGGCTCTTAGGGAGACCATGAGAGGGAACGTAACAGCAGCTGACATTCACTGAGTCTAGGCACGCTCACCCCACAGGAAGACTTTTACACGCATGAATGCATTTATTATATAACAACCTTCATGAGGCAGGGGCTCCTAACAGCCCCCACTTTACAGTCCAGAGAATGAAAACTTAGGCAGAGTGAAGTCAGTCGACAGAGGTCACACCCCAGCAAACAGCAGAGCCTAACCACTTATCCTACCTGCCTTTTTCGGAGAGAAGACCGAGATCAGAAGCCTGGTAAGAAAATAGTGGAACTGGTGAAAGAGAACAAGATTTCATTCAGGGATGTTGGATGAGAGATAGGGTGGGGCGGGGGGGAAGAGTGCACTGGGGGCCCAAGAAAGACTGTTAGAAAGGAACCAGTGCACAGTGTCAGAGTCCATGGGAAAATCCAGCAAGGAGACCTGAGGGGCTGTGGGACTTGGCCAACACCAGGTGACAAGGGACCTTTGACAGAGCTCTTCTGGGAGATGCAAACCTGATTGCCTACAGGCTCACTGCCCAAGCCCCTGCTTGCTGCCCCTCACCCGCCTTGCCTCCTGTTCTGATTCCTCCTGCTCAACCTGTTTCGGGGAAGGGGCCCTGCTCCCCACTCTCAGCCCGCCTCTCCCCAACCCTCCTGACCCCCAACCCAGCACCTGCAGAGCCAGCTCTAACCAGCCGGTGTACCGCCTGCAGGCTGTACAGCCTCCCCTGAGGCCACTCACTTGCAGCACATGCCAGGCAGCCTGTAAAGGACAGCAGCAACCCTCACCAAGGACACATGCTGGACTGAGGAACAGGTAGGGGCTAGTGGTGCAGGGGAGTGGGAGGGAAGAAAAGCCAAGAGGCTCTAGTGAGAGCAGATTAGCCAGCCACTCCCCATGGGTCTTTATCATGGGGCTCAACCACGTTTCCTGGCTTAATTGGATCTGCATGGAGCAATTGAAAGGAGTAGCTCTGATCAGACCACATGGCTTTGTTTCCCCATCCCCACTCCAACCACAACCAATGGTAACATCATGGACACCTGCCCCAGGAGGAGGATCTGAGGGCTGGATCCTCTCCCTGAGCTTTGGGATTGGGCCACATAGTAAGTGAGTGGCCAAGGACCCCAATGATCCACAGCTGCCCTGTGGAGGGAGCGGAGCTGAGTCAGAGATACATGGCAGAGCACGAGGGTTAGTAAAGGCCTATGAACTCTCATTGCTGAAGGTCCAGGGCAACCCCATCCCTGCCCTTCCTGAGGTCTGATGGCTCAGCTCTCCCTGGGGTTCCACAAGTCCTCTCTCTAATAAAATCCGGGTAAATATGAGTGGATTTCTGTTGCTGGCAACCCAGGTCAGGAATGAGAACATGGGGCAGGGGTCTGAGGGTGGGAGGTTCTAAGTTTAGGTTTTGGGAATAAGTGTGTTGATGTCTAAAACAGAATGCAGGTGGCTCCCTCAAGTCCCTAAGGACAAATCCACTCCATTCTGTTCAACAGACATCTATTGAGCACCTGCTTTGTGCCTGGCATTGTGTTAGGTGCCAGGGCAGCAAAGACAAATAAGCAGCAGCTGCTCTTGTGGTGCTCACAGTCTTGGAGGAGATACAGACGTGGAAACATGTTACAATATGGCTTAATACAAGCAGCGATGGTAGCACATACAAAGTGGGTGGTGGAAGGGAGTCATGGAAGAGCAAGCCCGGCTTGGAGTCACCCAGGGATGCCTGAGGGTCCTGGAGGGTTTTAGCTGAGGTGCAAAACAGGAGCTGGGGAGAGCAAAATCTCCTAGGCTTCAGGACAGGTGGGCTTGCTAAAGGATGGTATTGGGACCACCTGGAAGTTGCGAAGAGGCATGAAAGCAAAAGCCAAACTCTCTTTTTCCCAGGGAGCCTGGGAAGTGAGCAGTGGGCCTCCAGAGATAACAGAGACAAGAGTAACGAAGGTGCCTGGGAGAGAGGTCTAAGGCAACGAAGGGTGGGCACCTCTAGGGAAATGGGCTGTGGCTGGGGGTGGAGGTCCGGTCTTTCCTCACAACCGAACATGACTCCATAAGGCTCACAACATAATGGGGAGCGTTCATTTAATCAGTATTTCCTGAGCACAGACTGCATTGTAGGTACCACACTAGGCACACGGCCTCTGCCTGGCAGAGCAGCCTAGTGGAGAAGACAGACAGACAGTAATCAAATAATCATACACATAAATGTAAAAAAACACAGCTTAAACAGTGAACAGTGCTACGGAAGGACAGGTCCCATGGGCTCTGTGGAGAAATGAGGGCCAGGAAGACTCCCCTGGACCATCCAGCTAAGGTCCAAATATGGAGTGGGAGATATTGGTGAAGACAGGAGGGAACAGGGTAGGCTGCAGTTTCATTGCATCTTGGGTTGGGTATTTAGACAAATACACTGACAAAAGGAAAGGAAGAGAGGCAAGGGTAACGAGACAGAGGAAAGTTCCAGGGGCCTTGGGAGAAAGATTGTGAGAAGAGAGTGGCCACACCTGTAATTGCCTTCATTTCACCTGATCACTGTTACATGAAACACATTGAATTCACCTCCACTCCAGGTAACAAACTTCCTTCCTTTACTCCTTCATTTATCTATTTGTTCACCCACCCACCCACCCACTCCCCAGTGAGCCGGACACCATGCTAGGAGACGCCAGCAGGAGAAGCTCAGAGACACCCACTGGCCTGAGGAGTTTATACATTGATAGAAATGCTATTCCTGGCATTTTCTTGATGTTGTTTTGATCCCCTGCTTACCAAGGAAGGCAAAGAAGTGACTGTGCTGATCAAAATACAGGACCAATAAAACTCTAGAAAAGAAAAAAAAACTCTAAAAAAGAAATCAGGACCTATCAGCACCGGGATCTCTGTATCCACCACTGCTGAGGAAACGTGGGAAGGAGGAAGGTTGAAAAGATGTGCAAGTGGGCAGGAGCCTCGCTGAGCCTTACTCCTTTCAGAGCTCAGACATTCGCTGCAGGCATCCCTCACTTAAGTGGAATAGACTCTGGATTTGCTATATAGGTATAAATAAAGTGTGCCACACTGGATTACATTTACAGAGTTCCATCATTTATGAAACAGAGAGTCTCTTTCTTTAAAATATGGCTCTCCACACAGAAAGCAGTAGAAGAGCAGTCACTTGGATGGGGAGGAGGTTAGTGGACCTATGACTCAGGAATCCCAGGAACCTTCCTGCAGTGGCCACAGCTGGGGGATGGGTGGCGTCCACCCCTTTGGCTCTGTCTCCACCCTGGGCATCTGACCTCAAGTGGTTCTGACCTCTCTGACCTTGGCCCTTGGGAGGGCCTCTTGACTTGGCTGCTGTTGTCATTTCAGATTCATGGATCGCACCTCTTCCTAGGGAAGCCTGAGAATTCCTCAAACTGGGAGCTTCAGGTGCGCCAAGAGCAGACCGGTTAGTGCTTTGAATTCACGTGTTGGCAAAACAAGTTATTTAGCATCGCTCCAAAAGGTTAACATTAATTACCTCTAACAGGTGAGATTATGGATAGCATATTTTCATTTTGCATCTGTGCATTTTTGAAATTTCCTTCAACAAGTACAGATCACCTTGGTAATAAAGAAAAACAAAACATTGCTTAAGTATTGCTTAAAATGAGGGTTGCATGTAAAGTGATGTTTCTTCACCTTAAGTGAAAAACAAGCTCTGCTTTTTCTCTCCTGCCTCTCACTCTATCCCCTGTCCCTGTGAGCAAGGCTGCCCCACTGCTTCATCTACTCTTCTTCCCTCACCCACTAGTCCCAGCAGCTGCCTTCTTGGCTGTCGGTCTGTCCCCACCTCCTCCTGCACCAGCCCCACTTTAAACAAGGCAGGAAGCCATTCCCTCTCTGTGCAGAGCCTGGAGGCATCTGGCACAGGGAACATGGGGTCGAGTCCAAAGTGATGTCTCCAGCCAGACCTTCCCTTAAGATGCTTGGCTGGCCCCTGTGATTGGCAGAAATGCCCAAGTGACCGGCAGCAGAATCAACAGTTCGGAACAAATGAGGCCCCAGGACACAGCCTAACAAGGCGCTGCGCCGTCAGGAGCCTGGCCATTTCTGACTTGCCCTATTTAGGGGCTCCCTTCCCAGGACTGTTTCATAATCCAGGGTCACTTGACATTTTGCAATATGACATCCACAGGACATGACTGTAAAAAAAACAAAACAAAACAAAAACCCTGGTTATTCCGTACTTTTTATGCCTTGAGGAGAAGGCGAGGTGAAGCTTTAAAAATCCTGTAGTTGCAGCATTCTTGATGTTACTGGTACCTGGGTGTCCTGACAACAGTTACATTTGCAACTCTGGGCAAAGAATAGGTTGGAAGACTGTTTCAACATTTTCCATCAGTACAAGATCATACCGACACAACTGGGGCCTGTGAAAATAAGATGAAATATGCTTGTCAATACAATAATAAAAATACCCCATTCTAGTAGAGTAAATTATATCATCTCTTTCAGATATAAAATTATTTAGCAATTATTTTTAATGTTCTAGGGAAATGCTTGTGCTAAATAAGCAAAGCCACATCAACAACAGCAAAAAAATCAGGGTGTAAAATTTTATTTACCATATAACTTCAACTAGGTTTAAAAACAAATAGAAAGGGACTTCCCTGGTGGCATAGTGGTTAAGAATCCACCTGCCAATGCAGGGGACATGGGTTCAAGCCCTGGTCCAGGAAGGTCCCACATGCCGCAGAGTAACTAAGCCCATGCGCCACTACTGAGCCTGCACTCTAGAGCCCGCAAGCCACAACTACTGAGCCCGTGCACCTAGAGCCCATGCTCCACAAGAGAAGCCACCACAATGAGAAGCCTGTGCACCACAATAAAGAGTAGCCCCCGCTCACTGCAACTAGACAAAGCCCGCGTGCAGCAATGAAGACCCAATGCAGCCATAAATAAATAAATGATTTTTAAAAAATAGAAGATTAGAAAGAAATAACCAAAAATTTTAACAGTGGCTGCCTCTGAATAATGACAGTATCTGTGGTATTCTTCTTCTTCCTCCTAACACTTCCTGTACTTTCCAGATTTTATAAAATGAATATGTATTCCTTTGATAATCAGGGAAAGAAGTATTAAAAAGTCCCAGTTTTAAGATGTAATGACTGGGCTTCCCTGGTGGCGCAGTGGTTAAGAATCCGCCTGCCAATGCAGGGGACATGGATTCGAGCTCTGGTCCGGGCAGATCCCACATGCAGCGGAGCAACTAAGCCCGTGCGCCACAACTACTGAGCCTGTGCTCTACAGCCCGCAAGCCACAACTACTGAGTCCACCTGCTACAACTACTGAAGCCCACATGCCTAGGGCCCGTGCTCCTCAACAAGAGAAGCTACCGCAATGAGAAGCCTGCGCACTGCAACGAAGAGTAACCCCCGCTCGCTGCAGCTAGAGAAAGTCCGCGCACAGCAAAAAAGACCCAATGCATGGGCTTCCCTGGAGGCGCAGTGGTTGAGAGTCCACCTGCCAATGCAGGGGACACAGGTTTGGGTCCCGGTCCGGGAAGATCCCACATGCCGCGGAGCGGCTGGGCCCATGAGCCATGGCCGCTGAGCCTGCGCGTCCGGAGCCTGTGCTCCACAACGGGAGAGGCCACAAGAGTGAGAGGCCTGCGTATCCCAAAAAAAAAAAAAAAGACCCAATACAGCAAAAAATAAATTAATTAATTAAAAAGAAAAAGAAAAAAGATGTAATGACTATCCTCTTAGGAAAAAAAAAAACTTGTATTATTAAATGTTTTGAGGTATCCTAAACCTTCAGGAAAAAGGAATTTATAAACATAAAGTAGTAACTGCTCACATCATTTCCTGTCTCTGTCCACAGATTGAACACTAGGAATATATGTAGGAGTGGCATTACTCACAAAACACACATACCATCACAGCTTTGTTCTTTCACCCCCTCTTTGTCTCTGCCTCTCTTTCTTTCTACACACACACATGCAGTTTATTTTTTCTGAACCAATTGAGAATAGGTTGTTTACCCCTTAATACTTCAGTGTGTATTTCCTAAGAACAAGCACATTCTCAGTGCAGTTATCAAATTTAACATTGATATAGTAGTTGTATCCTGTATCAGTGGAATAAAATATTCCAAATTTTCTGTATCTTTTTTAATGCTAGGCTGTGTTTGCCAAATTATATGAGGGTTTGTTTTCTACAACAAATTATCAACTTGCAAGCAGCGTGGGTAGAGTGATTAGGGAGGAATCGTGTAACTCTAAGCATATAACAACATTGTTTCTTTGGATTATTGGACCGTTTGTCTTTAAGTGCATGCCAGTAAATTTTTCTTGGATTATTGGGCAACTTATTTTTATCAAGTCTAGTTTTGGAAAACCCCTCACTTCTTTCATTGTGATTGATGAAGTCCTGTTAAAACGTTAAGACTAAGCAGATTCGACAGGAAGGAATAACATCTTTGGAAAACAGGGGCTTGTCAGACGTTGCCTCAGCTCACCTCTCTGGATGGGCAAGTGACCTTAACTTCATTCGGAGAATCCTGAGCTTGTACCTTGGGCCTATTACAGATCCTGTAGAGAACACCAAGGAAATGGCTGCCACTTTATCCAGATCTTGATTGAATCTTGCAAGCAGACTCACTTGGTGGTATTTCTGAAATGTTGTGGGTTCACTGGAAGGAAGAAATAATATATTTTTAAGTGGATATGAATTACCAATGAAAGAAAACAGTTTTGAAGCCTACAAAATCACTCATCAGCAAGTAGCCATTTGACCCCATAGCCTGCACTAGCCAACTTTCATGGGCAAAGTCCGTTGGATTCCAAGGGACTGCATAAGTGAAGCTGCTGACCCCAGGACTGATAAGATGCTGTGACATTGGAAAGGTATGCGCTGCCTACTATAGGCCAGACAGCATCCTCATCTCTTGACACATTTCTCCAATCCCCTGAAAAATTCTGCAAGGTATTATTGTCTTCATTTTACAAACAAGGAAACAGATGCTTGCAAAGCTAAAGCTCACCCAGGTCACAGGGATTCTCTGTAGCAGTGCAGTGATTAAAACCCAGTTCTGGCTGAGTTCAAAGTTATGGTCTTTCCATTAAACTGCATTGCTAGATGCACAGGTATATTTTTAAGCCAGACTAGATACTAACTTATTTTTTTTTAATGCAAGCAGCTCTATAAGTTCTTTTTTTATTTTTAAATATTTATTTACTTATTTGGCTGTGCTGGATCTTACTTGCAGCACGCAGGATCTTCATTGCTGCATGCGGGCTCTTAGTTGCGGCATATGGGATCTAGTTCCCTGACCAGGGTTCGAAACTGGGCCCCCTGTATTGGGAGCATGGAGTCTTAACCACTGGACTACGAGGGAAGTCCCTAGATACTAATTTAGAAGTTGTGCTTAAGCATATATTTTTTCAGTTCTGCCCTCAAGAGAAACCTTAAAACAGCTACAACCCAGGTTCCAATACTTTTTTTTCCAAGTGTGTGGAGTTGTTTCCTACAATTGGAATCCCAAATTGAGCCTAAGGTGTATCCAGTAGGGAGATTCACCTGGGTACTGTCCCTCTGGGGAGCTGCAAGAATAGGCTGTGGAGAAATGATTGCTCTAGGAATGAATCCTTAGTTTGGAGGTCGGGATGGGGTGAGGAGGTGCCTTTCACCCCAGCCTCACTGTGCAGAGAAGTGCCACAAGTAAATCTAATCCAAAAGGTTGCCCAGATTTTGGTTTCTAAATACCATCTCCACAAAATGGAACTAGGGATTCCTGGAGAAATGGTTGATTCCAGGGCTAGGGCAGGGAAAGTACAAAGTGATCCTGGAACAACATGTGTGCCAAAAGTAAGGAAACACTCAAAGAGTGATGGAGATGTTCAAAAGAATATAGAATCACACCCATTAGGGTGGCTACTGTGAAAAAAACAAAAACAGAAAACAAGTGTTGACAAGGATATTGAAAAATTGGAACCCTTGTACACTGTTGGTGGGAATGTAAAATGGTACCACCACTATGGCAAACAGTATGAAGGCTCCTCAAAAAATTTAAAATAGAACCACATGATCCAGCAATTCTACTTCTAGGTATATACTCAAAAGAATTGAAAGCAAGGTCTCCGAAAGATATTTGCACACCCATGTTCATAGCAGCATTATTACAATAGGCAAGAGGTGAAAGCAGCCCAAATGTCCATCAATGGATGAATGGATTAAACAAATGTGATTTGTACCTACAATGGAATATTATTCAGCCTTAAAAAGAAAGGAAATCCTATCACATGCTACAACATGGATGAGCCTTGAGAACATTATGCTAAATGAAATAAACCAGTCACAAAAAGATAAATATTGTTTGATTCCACTTATATGACATATCTAAAGTAGTCAAATTCATAGAAATAGAAAGTAGAATGGTGGTTGCCAGGGAGTGGGGGAAGGGAGAAATGTATGTTGTTACTTAATGGGTATAGAGTTTCAGTTTTGCAAGATGAAAAAGTTCTGGAGGGACTTCCCTGGTGGTCCAGTGGTTAAGACTCCACACTCCCAATGCAGGGGGCCTGGGTTCGATCCCTGGTCAGGGAACTAGATCCCACATGCTACAGAGAAGATCCCGTGTGCCACAACTAAGACCTGGCACAGCCAAATAAATATATAATTTTTTTTTTTAAGTTCTGGAGATCTGTTTCACAATAATGTGAATATACTTAACGCTACTGAATTATACACTTGAAAATGATTAAAATGGTAAATCTTATTTTTTTTAACCACAATTAAAAATGCATTAAAAAAAGGCACTGGCCAGATTTGGGACAATTTGAAAATCAAAATAAATAATGATAGTAACTGATTATAATTCCCCATTGATAAAATATAAAAATCTGGGAGTCTGTATGGATATATTTGGACATGAAACAAATAAATGAATAAATAAATGAGAAAAAATGCCTTTCCTAAATGTTGAATTAGAAAAATCACCATATGGCAGCCATCAGAGTAATAATTCAACCACAAAACATTAAAACCAGTGGGTAAAAGTTTGAGGAGTAATGGACCATTTACATGGTCTCAAAGTACCTACCCACAAAATACTAATTACAAAGGGAAAAATAGTACCCTTAAAGTGGAGAAACTTGGCGGAAATCACTTTAATTGCTTGATCCACATTAATGAAACAATCAAAATTGTAAGCCTCCTAATAGGATGCACTGAGACAAACATTACGTCACCTTTGTGTCTTTGGTGTCTTCGCCAAAGATGCATGATCTGAACCTAATCGTGAGGAAACATCAGGCAAACCCAAACTGTAGACATGCTAAAAATAATTGACCTGTAATCTTCAAAAGTGTCAAAGTCAAAAGAGTCGAGGAAAGGCGGAAGAACTGTTCCAAAGTGAAGACTAAAGAAGCAGGAAAACCAAATGCATCCAGTGATCCTGAATTGAATCCCTTTGCTACAAAGGACATTATCAGGACAATTAGTAAAACTAGAATGGGGTCTCAGGATCAGACGGTAGTAATGTATCAATATTATTTCTCTTATTTTGATGGTCAATTGTAGTTATGTAGGAGAATATCCTTGTTTGTAGAAAATACACATTAAAATACTTAGGGTTGATGAGGCAGCATGTTGGAAATTACTGTAGAATGGTTCAGAAAAAGACAAGGCTCTTAGTACTATTGCAACTTTTCTGTAAACTTTAATTTTCCACAATAAAGAGAAAAAAAAAAAAAAGCTAATAGGAAAGGAGTGGTTTAACCAAAGAGGCTTATAAGCAGCACCACTCTGGTCCTCTCTTGATCAGAGTGTAGCAAGAGAAAAAGGGATCCCTTCCCACTTCTCCAAGGGCAGCTTTGGAATCAGGAAAGGGCAGGGACTCCAGGAGAAGGTGATGCCACCTGCAGGTGGCAGAA
The DNA here is from genome assembly GCF_000442215.2 of Lipotes vexillifer. Taxonomy (NCBI): domain Eukaryota; kingdom Metazoa; phylum Chordata; class Mammalia; order Artiodactyla; family Lipotidae; genus Lipotes; species Lipotes vexillifer. Next base: position 1,053,436 of record NW_006777952.1, on the reverse strand, counting down.
CCCAGTGAGGGTACTAGGAAGGCGGGGGAAGAAAAAGGAGATCGGGAGCTGATCAGGGTTGTCCATGAGTAGAGGTAATGTGATGAAAGAAACGGAAGAACAGCTTCAGGGCTAACAGCACATTTTGGCTTCTGTAAGAAACTTGCTTGCTTGCTTGGGGCGGGAAGAACCGGGTTCCTGATTGGCTGATTCAAAATTAAACAGCTCCCTCCCGCCTTGGGGACTTCCCGCCCTGTGAAGGGTATAAAGGCCTTGCCCGACTGTTGGTCGGGGTCTCACTCACTTCTCTCCGAGTGGGACCCTGTCCGGACAGTTTGTGTAAGCTTCTATACTTGTATAAATCCTTTGCTAATCTTTCTACTTGGTGTTGGTGATTCTCGGGTGTCCTTGGTTGGGACACGGGTCGCATTTACCGGGGAACTCGACTCCAGGCGTGTGGCTCCCGGACCGCAACATTCGGGGGCTCGTCCGGGATCGGACAGTGGAGGTTAAAGACCTGAAACAGGGTCCCTCCCTGTCTTTGGAGTACTCGAAGTGGAGGTTAAAGATCTAAAACAGGGTCCCTCCTCCGAAGCCACCGCCTGCTCCTTCCTCGGGTAAGTTTGCGACCCTTGGCTTGCCGGCAAGAAACTGGGAGACTCCATTAAGGCTTGTCGGACGCGACGTTAAGCCTGGAGTCAGGAGGAGTCCCGGGACGCCGCGATTCCTCCTTGGGAATTCAAAGTCGGTTTCGATATTCTTTTGTCCCGACTTTGAACTGGGATTGTGTCAAAACTTGTTGTTCTCCCCTTCTGTCTTTTGTCACTCGTGTGTGTGCTCTTGCATTTGCTTGGACACTTTGGCTTTGTGCTTGTGCTAAAACCTTTAGCTCAACAGAAATTTAACAATGGGACAAGGTATGTTCCGGATGCAGACCCCCCTGAGCCTAGTTCTGGACCACTTCAGAGACTTCCACCAGATCGCCAGGGGATTCGGGGCCTCTGTATCCCCGGAAACCCTCCGCACCTTTTGTGAATTGGAATGGCCGACATTTGAGGTGGGATGGCCATCCGAAGGTACGTTCTCTATTCCGGTTATAGCTGCGGTGGAAGATATTGTCTTTAAGGTACATGATGATCAGATTCCTTATATTGAGTGTTGGCGGGGTCTCGTGGAGACACCACCTGACTGGCTGAAGCCCTGGTTGCCCCCGCCGGGAGCTACCAACAGAAAGGAAACAAGATCTAAAGATAACATGTGTGCCGCCAAGATGGCGGACGGGAAAAAACCTAATGTTAAAAGCTCTAAGTCCCCGCCCCCTCCTCTTGTAGGGGAGGGAGAGGAAGAAGAAGAAACCCCTCCTCCCGAGGCGTCTGCGCCTCCCCCTCCCTATGTCCCTCCCTAGGCGGATACCGGCCCCGATGACGACATCCTCCCAGGTCGGCCCAGGAGCACTTGACTGAACCGCGGCCCACTGCTCTGCCTCTGCGGCAACAAGCACCTAGTCCAGGGGAGGCACAGCCTTTTCTTACTTATGCCCCATTCTCCACGACTGATTTATATTAATATTACTGTTAGAAACTATATTTGTAACTCATCAGCCGACCTGGGATGATTGTCAGCAATTGTTACAGGTTTTATTTACCACGGAAGAAAGAAAAAAAAATCATGTGGGGGGGCCCGTAAACAGGTACTTGGTCCAGATGGACGGCCCACTGATAACCCCAACCTACTTGAAACCGTGCTCCCGAGTACCCGACCGGAATGGAATCCTAACACGGAGGAGGGACGAGGGGCTTTGGCCCGTTTTCGCCAGGCTCTGTTAACAGGACTTCGTGCGGCAGCACGAAGGCCAACTAATATGTCCAAGGTTACAGAGGTGACCCAGGGAGCCACAGAGTCTCCAGCCGCCTTCCTGGAAAGGCTGATGGAGACTTATAGGCTATGGACCCCCATAGACCCTGAGGCACCAGAAAACAGGCAGGCGGGCAATTAACTTGGCCTTTGTGACACAGTCGGCCCCAGATATCCGAAGGAAATTACAAAAATTAGATGGTTTTGAAGGGAAGAACTTATAAACTGAGAAGAGACAGTTAAGGCAGGTATTAAAAGAAAAAGTATTCTCAGTCACTAGGCAATGTGTGACTTGTGCACAAGTAAACCAAGGGGCCAACTCACAACACCAGGAACTGCATCGGTATCGAGGCAACGAGGCAGGCCCCTTTTGGGAAATGGACTTTAGCCTGATAGGAATTTTAAAAGAGGCCTTCTCCCCTAAGCTAAGTATTAAACAAAGGGGAAACCTTTGAGATACAAATGTCCTATCTGGTCTTCTAAGAAACCCTTATCTCTGCCATCTTTTTAAATGCAAATTTAAAAAAGAGGGTAAAGTAACAACACTTGACTTGTCAAGGATAAATAGAAATCCCAAATGTCTTTTCTATAAGCACTAGTAAAAAGGATTTAGCCATTTACATTGGTGACCTTGATTTGTTCCATCTGCCAGGAGCCCAATTTGAATCCAACCCCTTGTAACTGATAGATTTTATGTTGTACCTGACTCAGGACTGAAATTTTGGAATGGGAACAATGAGACCTCTGTGTTTGTATTTTCATACGTATCTATATGTGTGTTGTAGATGTATGGTATTGCCAAAAATTAATTCATAGAAGAGCTCTACTTAATTGGCTTTTAAAAAAATCAAACACTTACATAAATACTCAGAAGTAAAAAATAATCTGGCCAGAATAAATTTCGGGTTCATGTCATCTGAAAAATATTCAGTACTAAACTGATATCTGGTATTGAAGGTGGCTTAAACTTGTTGGTTTAATATAGACATGTCTTTAGAGTCATCAGTGTTGAGTATAATATTTCTGTTGTACCTAGGTTTACTAAAGGTCAAATAAAACCTTATTCCATCTGTTATAAATCTGTCAACAAGAAAAGTAACTCAATGTAAAAAAAAAAAAAAAACTTTTAAGGAAGCTAAGATGTATGTTTTCAGTAAAAGAAGGTGGGACGAATGAAAATAAAAAAATACTGAAAACAGTAATACATGATCAGGATTTTCTAAGATTGGACTGAATTTAGTTGGGTAAATAGATTTTATTAGAAATGGACTAGAACAAGACTGGATTTGGTTTCTTCCCCCAAAGTATTCTTAAAATGCTGCTTTTGACAACAGACTGTGTGAGTTTCTTTGCATTTAAGTGATCTGTATTTGCTTTTGAGATCTTTTGTAACTTTGGTTAAGGAATAAGTATTGTCTCACAGTGACCTATGATCTTATTTGACCAACTGTTTTAAAACTTTTTGACAAACTTCCCAAATATCAAATTTTAATTGTTTCTTTTGATTTCCAGTTAACTTTGTGATACTTTAGAGGTCCCCTGAGGTATCTTAAAGAAAAATATTTAACTAAGATTACTTGGTATGTTAAATGTAATCATTCATAATTCTGGTTATTGTAACCAAGTTTCTTTATTGATTCCAAGGATTTGGACTGGATACAAAAGAAAAAGGGGGGGGGGTATTAGATAACGAGAAGGAAGGAAAGATATGGATTACAGGGGGCCACTGGGACTCAATGCTGTTTTTGGACCATGGATAGGAAGGTCGACTTGGGCAAGCAGGCAGTCACCCACTCCTTCCTGGTCATGCCTGACTGCCCCTGTGGGGGCAGGATGGGGATCACCGAGTTTTTATTCCTGAGAACCTAGGCCTGATGTTGATTCGACGCTTCCATGAGGGAACGCATCCGGGATCTACAGGGTTACATGAACTGTTAAAAACTCGTTTTCGAATTCCATAACCAGTTTCCCGAAGTAACCTTATTACAATATGTGGATGATTTACTTGTGGCTGGAAAAACTGTGCGGGATTGTCTAACAGGAAGAAAAGGCCTAGTAAGGTTACTACAGGACTTGGGCTATAAACTCTCAATTGAAGGGGCTCGGATTTGTCAAGAACAAGTGGACTATTTGGGGTATATCCTAGAAGGAGGACAGAGCACTCAGGCTATCCTGGCCTTGCCAGCCCCTGCCACAAGGGGGGAAATTGAGAGAATTCTTGGGAATGGCGTGCTATTGCCGGCTCTGGATACCCAGATTTGCAGAGCTGGCCAAGCCTCTATACGATGCCCTGGGGGGCGTTGGCCGGAGTGGCCCCGAGGCCACCAAGGTTGGCTGGGCTGAGACACAAGGGAGGGCCTTCCAGGACATTGGAAGGGCACTTGCCTCGCCTTCTGCTCTGGCACTCCCCAACCCTTATGTGGGCGAGCCGGGGTGGCAAGGGGAGTACTAACTCAGAGGCTTGGGCCCTGGCGAAAGCCGATAGCCTTTCTCTCTAGATGGCTGGACACAGTGGCCTCCAGGTGGCCCTCATGCGTCGGACAAGTTGCTGTCGCTGCCCTGCTGAACCTCGGCAATGGAAAGCTTTTGTACAAAAACTGAAAATAAAATTTCCGGAACCCACATTGCCACCTGGAGACTTAGTCTGGGTAAAGAAGCATAACACCCAGACATCGGAGACTAGGTGGACTGGACCTCATCTGATTGTGTTGAGTACCCCGAATGCTGTTAAAGTCGACGGTGTCCGGACTTGGATTCTTCATAGCAGAATAAAGAGAGACTACACCACAGAGGACGTGGGCACTAACAGATGGATTGACCGGGCAAACTTTAGCCCAAAACGAAACATACCTCCTGAATACGAAAGACCAGGAATCAAGGATTTGATTAGTTCCTAGAAAAAGGGGGGAATGTGACGAAATAAACGGAAGAACAGCTTCAGGGCTAACAGCACATTTTGGCTTCTGTAAGACACTTGCTTGCTTGCTTCGGGCGGGAAGAACCGGGTTCCTGATTGGCTGATTCAAAATTAAACAGCTCCCTCCCGCCTTGGGGACTTCCCGCCCTGTGAAGGGTATAAAAGCCTCGCCCGGCTGTTGGTCGGGGTCTCACTCACTTCTCTCCGAGTGGGACCCTGTCCGGACAGTTTGTGTAAGCTTCTATACTTGTATAAATCCTTTGCTAATCTTTCTACTTGGTGTTGGTGATTCTCGGGTGTCCTTGGTTGGGACACGGGTCGCATTTACCGGGGAACTCGACTCCAGGCGTGTGGCTCCCGGACCGCAACAGTAAGATGCTCTCTTCCTCCTAGAAGGATGTCTGGAAATACATGGGGAGGCACTAACCAAGCGTTGGGCTCATACAAGAATAAATAGAGTGAGAGCCAGTGAACTGTGAGTTCTGGCAGTATGGTGCACTAAATACCCTCAAAGCATTCATAATAGTGGATACAATTACAAACAACAAAAAAACAAAACTAAAAACCTTTTAAATTGCACTGAACTAAGAAGAAAGGAAAGAATTCTGAGAAACCCTCAAAATATGTGAAAGCAGAAATCCAAATAGATGGGAATCCTGAAATCACCTTTTGTTGGTCTTTTTTGAAACTTTGTAACCTTGAGCTTCAATTTTCATGGCCTTGCAGTGCAGTAGGACATGAAACAAAGTCTATGGACCCCTCAAGGTCGGGAGGTGAATAGGAGAACTCTGGGGGAAGCGTGAACTAAACATGAATTTGAAGTAAACAACCTTCTACCACCTCAGGTGACAGAAAGTCCCCACCTCGCATCTTGGCGCTGTGAGGAGCTAGGGGGCTGAGTGCCCTTCACATGGGTCAGCAGCTAAATTCAAACTACGTGTGGTCTGAGAAAGCTCAAGTTTAAAAATTAAAGTGGTCTCAGATGGATGGTATCTCCAGGAACTTGACGGCAAACGCAAAACCTTTCTGGAGAAATCTGCTCCTCAGATCCTCAAAGAATTCCCACACAGAGTGAAATAATTATAATAATAATAAAGGCATTTGTAAGGGGGGTGGGGGGGAAGCTGCGGGCTGCAGGCTTTATGGCCTCCAGCTGCGGGCGGAGTATGGATCCTGGCTGGTGGGGCAGTGCAGCTGCCGGCTCCACATAGCGCCAGCGCAGCAGCTGCAGCGAAGGGGCACCTCCTGCCCGGGCTGGGTGCGAGTGAGGAGGCCCGCAGGACTGAGTGCTGGGACATGGGACCACCAAAGCGACCTTCCCAGCGGAGCCGCGTGCCCGGGGCACCCCTGCTCTGCAGGCAGGGAGCAGGCAGCCGCCTCTCTGCTGCACCAGACCCTGATGGGACCCAGATTGCTAACGGCAAAAAGAACTGGAAAAATGCAAAAGACTGGAACGATTAAAACCTACCAAAGACTTCTCAGAATTCTCAAAGAGCATACAAACATGTGCTTATATGTAAAAAATGTGATGCGCAGACTACCACACTCAAGCAACCTGGCAAGCACTTGCCGGTGACTGTCAGTCTCAGGTTTCACTGTTGAATTTCAAACTGCCTAGGGGTGTGAGAAAAGATTAAGGCACCAACCCCAAAAATAATGGCCCATAAAAGGAAAGAGAACAAAAGGAAGACCACCACTGAGTACTTCTGTTCTAGGGAAGGGGGACATGTGGCCAGAACAGCCTGACTTCCCATAATGTCCTCAGGAAGAGCCAGAATATCACCCTGATGCTGCAGCCCAAGAGTGTTTTGCTGTTTCAAATTGAAAATTGTCATGAGGAGGAAAAGTCCATTCTGGTGCTTGAGGGGACCTCTCAAACTGAAGGCTTGTGTTCAGCTGTCTGAATAACAACCAGTAAAAACTACGGGAACAAAATCTCTCAAGAAAGGGATTTTTAAAAGAGACAGGACAGGGCTTGCCTGGTGGCGCAGTGGTTGAGAGTCCGCCTGCCAATGCAGGGGACACGGTTCGCTAGCTCTGTCTCATTCCTTCCCATCCTCTCCCACCCATTACCCTGTCAGAGTAGGGCGTCTGGCTTCAAAACGTTTTTAAATTTCCATACTTCGGTAAATTTTGTTGCATTGAATTATGACCCAGACTCCCCAGGATTAATCAGATAAACCCACCTAATCAGTTAACTATGAGTTTTTACTTCTCCCTAACTTGAAGTTTTAATCCCCTTTTGTCTCCAGAAGCCCTTAAAAGGAAAGCTGGAAAAAAATCAGTAGGGCTTTTCCTATGCCCACAGTTATTGCCCTTCCCCCACTCCACTTTGACTCTCCAAACTCTGCAACTCCTCCCACAATACAAGCAGGAAGATGGGCTTGTGAGGCGGGCTGATGAATGAGGAGACTTCTCTGCCAACCCCTTTGCTTACATGTTAGGGGAGAGCTGCACCAGGACTGGCTGAGACCAGGTTCAGTGACCTTCTGCCTTGTTAACTTGTTTTATTGCTTGTGTCAAGATGATCCTGGGAAAATTGCTTGTGTCACCTCCTAGGCCTAAGGGAAGACCTCTGGCTGCTGAAACTGCTCACCCCATCCAGCCACCATCCCAGGTTACCCTTTTGTTCCCTAATCCCAGTTTGCCTTCCTTGGCTTGCTGCTAGGAGCTAAATGGCTCAGGGGATTTCTTCGTTGATGGTGGTGTTGTTGGTACTGAGCTTTGTTTTGTCTTTCTCCTAATTTGGAACAGATGGAAGGAGGAAATGAAAAACATTTGACTTATCTTTGGTAAATTTCAAAGAGAGAGTGGAAGCAAATAACCATTCAGTAAACAAGTATTTAATGCACAATGAGGAGCGTTTTGGTGATCCAGATTAGTCCTGGCCAATAGAAGTATAATGTGAGTCATGAATGCTATTAAAATGTTTTAGTAGCCACATTATAAAGTTAAAAAAAAAAAGATAAAAAATAGCAATGTTAATTTTTATAACAGGGACTTCCCTGGTGGAGCAGCGGTTACGAATCCGCCTGCCGGTTCAGGGGACATGGGTTCGATACCTGGTCCGAGAAGATCCCACACGCCACAGAGTAATGAAGCCCATGCGCCACAACTACTGAGCCTGCCCTCTAGAGCCCGCAAGCCACAACTACTGAAGCCCATGCGCCTAGAGCCCATGCTCTGCAACAAGAGAAGCCACCGCAATGAGAAGCCCGTGCACCACAACAAAGAGTAACCCCCGCTCACCACAACTAGGGAAAGCCCAGGCGCAGCAATGAAGACCCAGTGCAGCCAAAAATAAAATAAATAAATTTTAAAAAAAAGAAATAGAAAAGAAAATCTGAACAGACCTATAATAAAGAGATTGAATTAGCAATTGAAAACAAAAAGCAAACCTACAAAGCAAAGCCCAGGCCAAGATGGCTTCATGGGTGAATTCTACCAAATATATATATTTTTAAATTTTATTTATTTATTTATTTTTGGCTGCATTGGGTCTTGTTGCTGCACGCGGGCTTTCTCTAGTTGCAACAAGCGTGGGCTACTCTTCATTGAGGTGTGCGGGCTTCTCACTGTGGTGGCTTCTCTGGTGGCAGAGCACAGGCTTCAGTAGTTGTAGCTGGTGAGCTCTATAGTGCAGGCTCAGTAGTTGTGGCACACGGGCTTAGTTGCTCTGCGGCATGTGGGATCTTCCCAGACCAGGGCTCAAACCCGTGTCCCCGGCATTGGCAGGCAGATTGTTAACCACTGCGCCACCAGGGAAGCCCCTCTACCAAATTTTTTTTAAAACACTTATTTATTTATTTATTTTTGGCTGTGTTGGGACTTCCTTGCGGTGCGCAGGCTTCTTATTGTCGTGGCTTCTCTTGTTGCAGAGCATGGGCTCTAGGCACGCAGGCTTCAGTAGTTGTGGCCCATGGGCTCAGTAGTTGTGGCACAGGGGCTTAGTTGCTCCGCGGCATGTGGGATCTTCCGGGGCCAGGGCTCGAACCCATGTCCCTTGCATTGGCAGGCGGATTCTTAACCACTGCGCCACCAGGGAAGCCCCTCTACCAAATATTTAAAGAAGAATTAACACCAAATTCTTCACAAGCTCTTCCAAAAAAAATAAATAAATAAATAGAAGAGGAGGAAACACTTCTCAACTCATTCTGTGACACCAGTATTATCCTGATATCAAAACCAGACATCACACACAAAAAGAAAACTAAAGATCAATATGTCTTATGAATATAAATTCAAAAAACTCAAATAAAACTAGCAAACCAAATCCAGCAAAATATAAAAATGATTATATATCTTAACCAAGTGGGATTTATCCCAGAATGCAAAGTGGATTTAACATGCAAAAATCAATTATTATAATACACCATATCAATAGATTTAAGGACAAAAACAAATAGTTATCTCAATACATGCAGAGAAAGCATTTGACAAAATCCAATATCCCTTCAATATAAAAATACTCAACAAACTAGGAATTGAAGGAAATTCCCTAAACTGATAAAGGCATCTACAAAAAAAAAAAAAAGTTAATATGTACTTAATATTAAAAGACTGAATGTTTTCTCCCAAAGATGAGGAACAAGACAAGGATGTCTCTTGCTGCTTCTATTCAGCTTAGAAAGAAGTTCTAGCCAGGTCAGTTAGACAAGAGAAGGGGGGGGTAAAATAAGACATTCAGATTGGAAAGAAAGTAGTAAAACTATCTCTATTTGCAGATGACCTGATCTAGTACATAGAACATCTTACTGATTCCTCTAATGAGTTAGCAAGGTTGCAGGATACAAGATCAGTCAGTTGTAATTCTGTACACTATCAATGAATAATCTAAAATGAAATTATGGAAAGAATTCAATTTACAGTAACATAAAAAAGAGTAAAATACTTGGATTAAATTTAACAAAAGTGCAAAACTTGTACACTGAAAACTATAAAACATCACTGAAAGAAGTTAAGTAAGACCTAAATAAATGAAAGATACGATGTCCATGTTCATGGATTGGAAGACTTACTATTGTTAATACAGCAATACTCCCCAAATTGATTTGCAGATTCAAGACAACTCCTCTCAAAGTCCCAGCTGCCTCTTGTTTTTTCACAGAAATTGACAAACTGATCCTCAAATCTATATGGAAATTCAAGAGACCCAGAATAGCAAAACAGTTCTGAAAAATACCGAAGTTGGGAGATTTATAGTTCCTGATTTCAAATTTTGTTATAAAGCTACAGTAATGCTACAGTAAGCTACAAGACAATGTGGTACTTGCATAAAGATAAGATATATCAATCAATGGAATAGATTGAGAGTCCAGAAGTAAACTCTTACATTTATGGTCGATGGAATTTTTTTTTTGACCATGCCGCGCGGTTTGTGGGATCTTAGTTCCCGACCAGGGATTGAACCTGGGCCCTTGGCAGTGAGAGCACAGAGTCCTAGCCACTGGACCACCTGGGCGTTCCTGGTCAATTGAATTTTTTCAATAAATGATGCAGTGACAACTGGATGTTCACAGGCAAAGGAATGAAGTAGAAGCCCCCTACCTCACATCACATGCAAAAATTAACTCCAAATGGATGAAAGACCTAGATGTGAGACCTAAAATTATAAAGGAGTTGTATCCAGAATATACACAGAACTCTTGCAACCCAACAATAAAAAGATAATTAGCTTAGTTTAAAAATGGGTAAGGCACACAAAAACCTGCACCCAGATGTCTATAACAGCTTTATTCAAAACTGCCAAGACTTGGAAGCAACCAAGATGTCTTTTGTAGGTGAATGGATAAATAAACTGTGATACATCAGACAATGGAACATTATTTAGTGCCAAGAGGAAATGAGCTGTCAAGCCATTAAAAAAAAAAGAAAAGGAGGAACTCTAAATGCTTATATTACTAAGTGAAAGAAGCCGATCTGAAAAGGTTACATACTGTATGATTCCAATTACATGACATTCTGGAAAAGGCAAAACTATGAAAACAATAAAAAAAAAATCAGTGGTTGCCAGGGGTTGGGGGGAGGGAGGGATGAATAGATTTGAATAGGGAGGGAGCACAGATTTTTAGGGCAGTGAAACTACTCCGTGATCCTATAATGGTAGACATATGTCATTATACATTTGACGAAACTCAGAAAATGCACAACACCAACAGTGAACCCTAATGTAAACTATGGACTTAGGATAATAATGACATATCAATGTAGATTCTTCAATTGTAACTAATGTACTACTCTGGTACCAGATTTTGGTACTGAGGGAGGCTGTGCCTATGTGGGGCAGGGAGTATGTGGAAAAGTTGTGTACTTCCTGCTCAATTTTGCTGTGAACTTAAAACTGCTCTAAAAAATAAAGTCTGTTTAAAAGGAAAAGAAATGGCTAAGGGATCTGAATAGACATTTCTCCAAAAAGCTCTACAAATGGTCTACAAGCATATGAAAGATACTCAGCATCATTAATCATTAGGAAATTACAAATCAAAACCACAGTGAGATATCATGTAATGCCCACAAGAATGGCTGTAACAAAAGACAGACATGTATGAATGGATAATCAAAATGTGATATATACATACAATGGAATATTATTCAGTCTTAAAAAGGAAAGAAATTCTGTCACATGCTATAACATGACAAAACTTGAGGACATTATGCTAGGTGAAATAAGTCAATCACAAAAAGACAAATACTGTATGATTCTACTCATATGATGTATCTAAAGTAGTCAAATTCATAAAACAGTAGCATAGTGGTTGCTAGGGGATAGGGGATGGGGGAAATGGGAATTATTATTTAATAGATATAGAGTTTCAGATTTTGCAAGATGAAAAAGTTCTGGAGAGCTGTTTCACAACAACGTGAATATACTTACTAATGAACTTACACTTAAACATGATTAAGATGGTAAACTTTATGGGGTTTTTTATCATGTTTCTTTATCATGATTAAAAAGAAAAAACAACTTTTAAAGACTGACAATAACAGTGTTGGCAAGGATGTGAAGAAACTGGAACTCTCATACATAGCTGGAGGGAATGTAAAATGGTGCAGTCCTTTTGGAAAACAACTTGGCGGGAAGTTCCTTAAAAAGGTTAAACACAAAGTCCTCTATGATCCAGAAATTCCATTCCTAGGTATATACCCAAGAGAAATGAAAGCATATGTCCACACAAAAACGTGTACATATATGTTCCTAGTAGCATTACTTATAATAGCCAAAAAGTGGAAAAAGACCAAATATCCATCAACTGGTGAATGGATGTTTAAAATGTGGTATGTGTGAACATCTGGGCCAGAGGTCAGTGGATCAAAATACAATGTAGAATATTCAGACGATGGAATATTATTCAGCCATAAAAAGGAACGAAGTACTGATGAATGCTACACATGGATGAATCTTGAAAACATGCAAATCAAAAATAATGCCAGACACAAGGGCTTCCCTGGTGGTGCAGTGGTTAAGAATCCACCTGCCAATGCAGGGGACACGGGTTTGATCCCTGGTCCAGGAATCACATGCTGCAGAGCAACTAAGCCTGTGTGCCACAAATACTGAGCCTGCGCTCTAGAGCCCGTGAGCCACAACTACTGAGCCCACACGCCACAACTACTGAAGCCCGTGTGCCTAGAGCCTGTGCTCCACAACAAGAGAAGCCACAACAATGAGAAGCCCGCGCACCTCAATGAAGAGTAGCCCCCGCTCGCTGCAACTAGAGAAAGCCCACGTGCAACAATGAAGACACAACGCAGCCAAAAATAAATAAATAAATAAAATTTTTAAAGAAAGCCAGACACAAAAGACCACATATTGTATGATTCCATTTATATGACATGCCCAGAATAGGTACATCTATAGAGACAGAAAGCAAATTAGTGGTTGGCAGGAGCTGGACAGGAGGGAGGAATGGGGAATTACTACTAATAAGTATGGGGTTTCTTTTTGAGATGACGAAAATGTTCTGAAATTATATAGTACTGATGGTTTCACATTCTGTAAATATACTAAAAACCCCTGAATTATAAACTTTAAAAAGGTGAATTTTATGGTATGTGAATTATATCTCAAATTTTTTAAGGTTAAAAAAAAAGAAATATATCTAAAACACATATACAGGGAGAGTCAACAGGCAGATAATATCCTTGAATGTGACTTCATTTGTAACCCATAGACTGGTAAGACTGAATAAGCTCAGGGTACATATTCTGATATTATTATTTCCATTTTCTTAAATCATAAAAATACTAAACACTAAAATGTCAAACTTTACCTGGCAAAAAAGAGAAAAGTATCCATAATCTTACCATGAAATAGAACAACTATTTCCTTTTCTCCCATATATTCTCTGATCGGTGATGACTTTTTCACAAACATGACTAAAATAGGAATGACTAAACATGAGTAAAATAAAGATGTTAAGGTCTCTATCTTAATCAAGAAACAAGCCTCCAACTTTAGGAATTCCTACTTGGGAGAAATTCGCTATATGAAATTCAAATTTCTAAGACATATGTAAAGCAAATATGTAACCAATTATTGGCACGAATACCCAAATTTTGCTGAGTGAGTGCTCCTCATATAACTGCACAATCTCCCCTGCTGTTTCTTAGACTCTCCAGATGAGGTCTCTGCCCACCTTCCTCATTGATGCCTATAGACTACCTGAGGCTGGTTTCTCAAGATGCTGCCCCTTAGTGGTTCCCTCCCTGAAAATGCTGCCCCACTATGGGTTTGGGGACATCGGTGCTGAAGGGAGTGTGATATTGGCCAAACCGCTTGCCCTCTATGAGCCTCAGTTTCCTCATTTATAAAATAGGGATGATAGGGGCTTCCCTGGTGGCGCAGTGGTTAAGAATCCTCCTGCCAATGCAGGGGACACGGGTTAGAGCCCTAGTCTAGGAAGATCCCACATGCCGTGGAGCAACTAAGCCCATGCACCACAACTACTGAGCCTGCGCTCTAGTGCCTGAGAGCCACAACTACTGAAGCCTGCAAGCCACAACTACTGAGCCCACATGACTAGAGCCCATGCTCCACAACAAGAGAAGCCACCGCAATGAGAAGCCCATACACCGCAACGAAGACACAACACAGCCACAAATAAAATTAAATAAAATAAATAAATTAAAAAAAAATAGGGATGGTAATACCACTTCACAGGGTTTTAGTGAGAATTACATTAACCAATGTCTGTAATGTGCTTGGTTCAATAAACAAAGGCTGTTATTATTATGATCCAAGGATGCATTTTAAAAAGTCACTTCCAGGGAATTCCCTGGCGGTCCAATGGTTAGGACTCTGCACTTTCACTGCTGAGGGCCCAGGTTCAATCCCTGGTCGGGGAACTAAGATCCCACAAGCCATGCGGTGCAGCCAAAAAAAAAAAAGTCACTTCCAAACCCCGCACCCACACCTTCCCTATTTATCTACACAGTGAGCCCAGAAGGCGATTGCCGGTTTCAGATGACAATCTACATGGTACTCTATGGATGAGGCCAAGAGACAACCCAAGTGTCTAGTAGATAATAGGACCCAGGAAACATCTCCTAAGTAAATGAATGAAAGGAGCCTCAAATTCCTTTGCTTACACTAAAGGGTTTGGGTTTTTTTTCCCTTTTTCCTGATTATAAAAGTAACAGATGAAAAAAATTATTCATTATTTTAAAACTATATATATATAACAGCACAGCAAATTGAAAAGTAAAGAGAAACTTTAAAAAGCACTCATATTCCTACCACCCAAGGGGCAATCTATTGCCCCTTGGCATAGATTTTGGCATGTTTCTTTTTCATTATTTTTAGTGTTGAGCTAATTTTATACTTTATATAATTTTATATCCTGCATTTTTTCACTTAGTACATTATAAGCATTTCATTTAATGTTTTATAAATAACTTCAATGTTTGAATACTATTTTATTATATGGGAACTAACAATTTCCCCATCATTGGATTTTTAGGGTGTTTCCAATTTTCATTATTATTTTTTTATGCGGTTCGTGGGCCTCTGACTGTTGTGGCCTCTCCTGTTGCGGAGCACGGGCTCCGGACGCGCAGGCTCAGCCGCTCCACGGCATGTGGGATCTTCCCGGACCGGGGCACGAACCCGTGTCCCCTGCATCGGCAGGCGGACTCTCAACCACTGCGCCACCAGGGAAGCCCGGGTGTTTCCAATTTTCTATCGCAAATTAGATTTTCTGAGTTTCAGAAATATATATATGTTTTTATGTATATATGTATATTATGAGCTCAGTAAAGAATAGAAACGTGTATGTGAGTGGGTGCCTTTGGACATGGGATTGTTGGGATGGGGCAAGGTTTGTGCTTTTATGTTACATACTTCTTTACTGTTTAAATCATAGGTAGCAGGGATGACTTTTGAAATTAAATGTTTATGCAAAGGAAGGAAGGAGGAGAGAAGAAAGGAGGGAGATGGGGAGGGAGAAAGAAGGAAGGAAGGAAGGGAGGGAGGGCAGGAAAGAAAGAAGGAAGAAGGAAAAAAAAATGGACTTGAGGATATGGGGAGGGGGAAGGGTGAGCTGTGACAAAGCAAGAGAGAGGCATGGACATATATACATTACCAAAAGTAAGGTAGATAGCTAGTGGGAAGCAGCCACATAACACAGGGAAATCAGCTCGGTGCTTTGTGACCGCCTGGAGGGGTGGGATAGGGAGGGTGGGAGGGCGGGAGACGCAAGGGGGAAGAGATATGGGAACATATGTATATATATAACTGATTCATTTTGTTGTGAAGCTGAAACTAACATACCACTGTAAAGCAATTATACTCCAATAAAGATGTTAAAAAAAAAAAAATTCCTGTACCAATTCCATTTGTAAAGAGGCTGAAAGATCAAGAGCCACAAGAAGTAACTAAGCAAAAAAAAAAGAAGTAACTTAGCAATATATCCCTTTATATATTTTATAGGACAAAGATGCATACAGACCTATAATTAAAAAGTAGATATGTTTAGGATTTAATTTCTCTGAGCAAAAAAGGAAATAGCAAGCTGCAAAGAATGCCAGCCCAACTTACTGATTGATTTTGGATTCTGTGGTGTTTCCAGCTTTGTCTCTCAATTTGATTGTAATGGATCCTCTTCTTATGTTCTTGTTCCAAGTTATAATATCCACAAAGTAATGATATACTACAAAACAGGGAGAGAACATGGTAAGAGAAGAATATTACTAACTGCTTTCCTGAAGGTTCAATTCGTAAAAACCCAACCTCCCTAATAACTGAGTCTCTTTTTCTCTTCCTCTAGTTTTTCTGCAAAGATCCAGGGCAGAATTTTCTAATATTTTTTTCTATTCTCTTTGGTAAAGATGGCCTGAGTGATGGCAGAACTCAGTGGTATGCAGTTGCCATGTGTAGGCATCACTCTTGGATCAGTGTTTCCACCTTATCGACTGAAATCTCATGGCCTACTGCCAAGTATGATTGGTTCACTTCAATCCCTGCCCATTTTAGAATAAACCAAATAGGGGGCCATGTAGAGACCCTCCACAGCTGTCAAGGTCTTCCTCAATCTGGGCCATGTCCACCGGCCTACCCAGCCTCCCTCATCTCTTCCCCAGTCACGCCACACCACCTGCACTGCCATGCTCTCTCTTGCTTCTGGGCCTTTCCCCACCTTGGACACTCTTACTTTGCCCCCTTTGCCAATTCATCCTTCAGGTTTCAGCTGAATGCACTCCCTCCAGAAGGCCTTCACTGACCCTCAGACTAAGTCAGGTCTCTCTCAGAGTTCCTATCATGCTCTGGTATTCTCTCATCATTAGTTAACACACTTTATTTACAAAATGCAAGAAAAATGATAACCAAAAAGTGGTAAATATATGTGTACATCTATACAAATATTACCTGTATAATGTCTTATGGGGTTTTTAAAAAAGCTAAAATATACTACAACGGTAACTAGGAAGGGATGGTTATTCCTCTTTGTAATCCCAGCAGTAATACCTATGGATATCCATTAATTCCTACTGAATAAGCAAGAGCACATAACGTATCCAGAGAACTATTCTTCCTCCCTACTGTCTGCTCCCCAAGGTCAAGGACGCTCTGGGAAGATGGGGATCCCACCATGATAGTCAGATTTGCTATCTCTTGGTCAGACTTGCAGAGAAGGGGAAAGAGACTTAGGGAAATGACAGTCCCACTAGGGAATAAGGTCAGCCATGGGGTTGCCATTTCATGGCCCATTATTACTCAGGGGCTTGCCCCATTTGGATTGGGCAGACACCAAACCCTGGGCTGCCACTCATGATTCCAAAGAAGGAGGGAAACATGGTGATCTGCAGCCTCTTTTATAAGGGTTGCTCCCAAGAAAAGTGAAAAGGGGGATAAGATTGTAAGATGTACATCTGCCCAGGAAAATTCCTACTTGCTTCCCGGGGCATCTGATCATCTGCTGCCCTATTTAGCTCCCATCTTGAATACCCAACCTCTCAGTGTCTTTAGAAGGTCATTGTTTTAGTTTTGGAGCTGGAACTGGCCCATTGATGTGGCTGACACCTGATTTTTCCTAACCACGATTTCGTGTCTCTTGGGGCTCAAGCAAATTTTCTGGAAGATCTTAGTGATTAGAATGGCCATCCAGTGAAGCTAACAACTATGATTTGTTGAGATTTTAATCATTATAACTCAGAAGATAGGCATGATTATCCCCCTTTTACCAAGCAGGACATTGAGACTCAGAGGTTAAATGTCTTGGTCACACAGCTATTATGTAGGAGAGTTAGGATTCAACCTAGGTCCTTCCAACTCCAAAGTCCATGCTTCACCATGGCCTTCATTTGCCAAGAAGTAGCCAGGAAACTGAGACTCAGACATTCCAAAAATAAAAGAGTTGGGTGACAGCAAGCAAGCACATTCACCACTCACTGCAGAAGGGTTTCTCCTCAGCTGTGTCAAAGAACGCTTTAGTCATAGGAGGATCCCGCTCCCTTAAATAGTATTTCCAATTATCAGCATAGTAGCCTATAAAATAAGTCAGAAAAGTGTAACATTAACATGTATTATATAAATGTAAAAGCAATGGAGGAGATAGTGAGAACAGCGGGTTTGACTGCCACCACCATCGAGACAATCCCCCACGTACCCACTTGCCAAATGACCCTCTGGTGGCTTTTCCCCCATCTATTGACATTACATCACCAGCCCTGGTCCTCAGTAGCAGGGGTGGGATTGTGGGGAGTGACACACACTGGGTAGACTAAAAATAGCACTGATATTTTCCAGCAATTCATTTTCTAGATTATTTAAAACAGATTCAGGTTTATATCTAGAACAGCATCACTTTTGGAAAGCGATGTGCTTTCTTGAAGAACTGTGATTGGGCCCCTGAAGTGCAGAGAACTTGGAATTACTGTGTTACTCTGTCAACAGGCAGGGAAACGTCCTCCTTCATGACGTGCCTACAGGAATGAGGCTGAGGGCCATCCCGGGGGCCTATCTCTTTCCTCTGTCCCCACTGCTAGGGAGTGGCCTCCACATTCTGACTTAACTGATCTGGAGTGGAACCCAGGCATCAGTATTTTTTAAAAGCTCCATAGATGATTCAAATGCACAGTCAAGTCTGAGAACCCCTTGTCTATAGCATGCCCTGATGTTAACTTGAGTCTTTCCTTTGGGTACAATTAGAGAATTCTCATGACCATCCAGTTGCAAAGTCTCCACCACCCGGAATATTTCCACTAACGCTTAGCAAATATCCAAGCAGTCTCCACGGTGTCTGTTACCCCAGTCCACCCCTGTATGTGTCCATGCACACAGCACCAGAGTGTGGCATGAGGGCATTTACAGACACAATTAGTTAGAGGGGTTGCTTTGCCAAACCCTCCCCCAGCAGAGAGGTTGTGTGCCTGGAGAGGGTGCTCCTGTCCCCACAGGAGCAGACTACGTAAGGTGACTGTGCCTGGGTGAGCTTGGAAACTCTTCTGGAACCTTCTTTTTCTTGCTAGAATAAAGTGTCCAGGGAGGTGGCACTACCTTCTGGATGAAACCCCATATAGATTGCCTTTCTAACATTCTTTATTGTTAGGAGACCCCAGAGTACTTTACAGAACAAATTGGCTAGAAAAAACTAAGTAAGTTTTTTAAAAACACAGGATTTTCAGGCCCATTTTTAGATGGTAAAATGGTGCTAGGATTCTACCAGAAATTAGCTCTTTGTTAATCAGAATGGGAAACTGCTTGCTGGACTTACCCAGAAGTGGGCAGGACTCCGTCTGTGATATGCCACAGTTGACACACTTGCCGTTCCTATAATCCCGGTAGGAGTCACAGGGATACGCGGTGATGGTGCAGTTCTCTCTCAGCGAAGAAAGGTACAGGTACACGGACCTCTGGTGGTCACACTTAAAATACTGCATTCCTGGGTTGTAAAAGGAATGATCAAAGAGTAGAGCAGTTGTAACATTTAGTAATAAATAGTGCCTCGCGTATTGTTTATACACATAATTTATCGTGTCTCCTACGTACCAGGCACTGTGCTAACAGCTTCAATGTACTTGATTCCATTTAATCCTTATAAAAACAATAGATCAGGATTCATGCTGGCAAATGGCAGGAGACAAGAAGATAGGCATGATTACCCCCATTTTACCTAGCAGGACATTGAGACTCAGAGAGGTTTAAAGGCTTGACCTTGTCCTTCCTTTGTCAGTGAAAGGAAGAGGAAATGTCAGTAGTAGTCAGAGATCCACCGGAGGTTTTCAGCAGAAGGCAAGCACATTTAAACCAGTAAATACATGAGAGAAAGACGGCATTGGGGAGCAATTTTAGAGGAAGATCCCCAATGAGGGCAAGGAGAGGAGATAGTTGTGAAAAAGGATGGGGCAATGCTTCCACCTTGGGTCAGATGGGGAAATGAATGTAAAGGCCAACTTTGTGATCTAAGGTTAGGGTAGATAAAGTGGCTCCTTCAGGTGGGACCTTGATCTAGGTACAAAAGTCAAATCTAGCTCAGCTCTAAGAGGTGAGGGTTTATAGCTGGGGAGGTATTTGCAATAGAAGCCTGAGGAGTGACCATAGGGAGTCCGCAAGAGATGCGTATGAGGCTTTTCTGGCATTATTGGGGGCCATGGAGAAGTTAACAAGTTTACTTGGACCTTGTACTCGATCAACAAGACTCCATGACTTCTCCAGAATGTGCCCAAGCAAAGATGGGGGCTGACATGGCAGAGACCTAAGGGCCTGGGCGTGCACAGGGCATTCATGAGAGCAGACAAGTGGCAGGGGCTCCATTTCTGCTCCAAAGGTGAAGGGTGAAGTGAGAGGAACTGAACAATAGGAGGTGCCACTGGAAGCCGTAAGTGGGCAAGAAGAGGTGAGACACAAGCCTCAAGTTAATTCTTGGTGGGTGCCATGTGATGTGATGGTGAGAGAGGAAGCTGATGCGGCACAGAGGTGACCATCAGAAGAGTTGGAGCTGATGAAGGACTTCAGTACAAAACATCAGAGGGGTTCATCAGAAGGTTGATGGGTCAGACAATGAAGTCATTCAGAAACAGGAACTGGGTCCCAAAGATGGGTAATCAAAGGAGGTAAGGATCTCAATAGCAGACAGTGAACCCCATGGAAAGAGGAGTTGTGATTGTGAGCTAGTAGTTTGGAGAGGCACTGGGAGCTGGAGTCAGATCAATGTTTCTTCTTTCTCTGGAGTCCACATATGCCCATAAAAGAGATCAGTGGAGGACATAAAGAAATAAACTGGGCAACAGAGGAGAAGCATGGGGCCAAGCTGGACTGGAGTAAAATCTGACAAGTCAACATTTAATTATTGTTCCTGGAACTTCCACTTGCAGAAACAATGAAGTTAATAATGCTACAGAGGATGTCCTTTGTAAGCAAAGCACATTATCTTTGGCTGCTCATGGATGTAGTTACATTACAGCACACAGGACAGGATTTGAATACACACCATTTATGGTACAATATGATTGGCCCTACTTATGTCATTTCATCTGGATCATTTTCAAACACTACATCATTCCCATGGAGCCATATAAAGCTACCATTTTGTAACAAGATCATCTTTTTCTAGAATTATTTCCATGATTGTTTAATTGTCTCTAACAATGGTGAAATACAGATTCAGAGCACTTGGCGGGGAGTTGTTTTTTGTTTTTTTTTTTAATTTTTGGCTGCGTTGGGTTTTTGTTGCTGTGCACGGGCTTTCTCAAGTTACGGCGAGCGGGGGCTACTCTTTGTTGCGGTGCGCGGGCTTCTCATTGCAGTGGCTTCTCTTGTTGCGGAGCCCGGGCTCTAGGCGCACGGAATTAAGCAGTTTTGGCACGTGGGCTCAGTAGTTATGACACACGGGCTCAGTAGTTGTGGCTCACGGGCTTAGTTGCTCCGCAGCATGTGGGATCTTCCTGGACCAGGGCTCGAACCCATGTCCCCTGCATTGGCAGGCAGATTCTTAACCACTGCGCCACCAGGGAAGCCCAGGGTGGGTTTTTTTAATTCTGTCCCCCACCACACTTT
This sequence comes from Lipotes vexillifer, assembly GCF_000442215.2. Taxonomy (NCBI): domain Eukaryota; kingdom Metazoa; phylum Chordata; class Mammalia; order Artiodactyla; family Lipotidae; genus Lipotes; species Lipotes vexillifer. The sequence goes on along the minus strand of NW_006777952.1, from coordinate 1,032,194 downwards.
AATGTTGCCCTCCAACTACCCAGTTTTGTTTTGTGAGTTTTTTCTCGTTATAAAACTAATACATGCTCATTTAGAAAATAAAAAATAATAGCAAATTATGATGCAAAAATTACCTAGAAATCCAACATCCAGAGGTCACCACTAATAATTATTTGGAGCACTTATGTTTTTTTCTGCACTTACACATGTACAAATATACATTTAAAAAACAAATTGGGATTATACTGTATAATTTGTGTATTTTTCACTTAACATCATATTGTAAGCATTTTCATTAATCTGACAATATGGTTTTTCAGAATTACATTCCTTTGTGTAGGATGCACCATACTATTTAATAATTTTCCTGTGTTGGACATTTAGATTATTTCTAAAAACTATTATGAACAATACCATATTGAATATCTTCACTCTGATTTTTGTCTACATTTTCCATTATTTCTCTAGGAGAGATTTCCAAATGTGTAATTTCTAGGTCAAAGACACACCTTTTCAAGAGAGAGAAATAATTCAAAATCGCTTCTAATCATATGGTTATTTTTTTTAAGTAGTATATTTGAGTAATAATGTTTAATTTATAATTTATATTTATACCACCTCTGTCTTCTCAGGAAATTTGTTTTTGATTAAAAACGATTTCACATAGGATAATATCAGATTTTTAAAATACACCTTTTTTAAACCACTATTTTACAAAATATAAAGTATCTGCACTTACCTCCAAATATTGTTTGGGGGCAACCAGGTTGATCCAATCCTCCATTTGGGTAGAAGTCTATGTTTCCTAATGGTTCCCTGTAGCCCAGTGCTAAAAGACAATATACTATGCTTTTATATTGCTTTGAACTTTTCCCATCTCATAGCTCATTTGCCTGTTTAGGATATAGGCAGAGATTGTCTCATTCTTGTCTTTGCTGCTGTTGTTGTCGTTAAGCCTATTTAAATATTTTGTCCAAAAAATAAATAAATAAATAAATAATAAATAAATAAATAAAAATTAAAAAAATAAAAATATTTTGTCCAAAGTTAGCCAGATAGTTAGAAAGCAGTGATTTCCAAGTAGGAGACTGAAGCTGGTAACAGAATTTACTTCCCATATTTCTGAAAATGTAAGAGAGTTTGGTCACTCATTCACTGCATGGCTGATAAAATGGTATGTTTCATGTTTATATTTGGCTGGAACACTCATTGCTAGGTGCTTCCTGAGCCTCTAATTACATGTGTGTAAGTCTTTAATGAATAAGAAACAGGAAAAAATGAACCTTTACTTAGTAGGAGAAACCTTTAAAATTTGGGGATCTAGGATGGTTAAAAGATTGGAAACTCTTCTAGAAAATGGGGACCTAGAAAATTATAGATTTAATAATTGCTTATTCTCTTTAACCTTGTAACTCCAAGTAATCAGTAAAATGCTTGATTAAAAGATTATACAGGGGGGCTTCCCTGGTGGCGCAGTGGTTGAGGGTCCGCCTGCTGATGCAGGGGACGCGGGTTCGAGCCCCAGTCCGGGAAGATCCCACATGCTGCGGAGCAGCTGGGTCCATGAGCCATGGCCGCTGAGCCTGCGCTTCCGGAGCCTGTGCTCCGCAACGGGAGAGGCCACAACGGTGAGAGGTCCGCGTACCGCATTAAAAAAAAAAAAAAAAAGATTATACAGGGACTTCCCTGGTGGTCCAGTGGTTAAGACTCTGCGCTTCCACTGCAGGGGGCATTGGTTCAATCCCTGGTCAGGGAGCTAAGATCCCACATGCCGTGTAGTGTGGCCAAAAAAAAAAGATTATACATATGTATGTATGTATATATATATGTATACACACATATATAGTGTATCATTGCAATAATGATAATAGCTGTTATATGTTCAGGAAACTACATGTGTCTGTGGGTGTGACACTACGGGTTTTACACAGATTTCTTCTAATTTTCACAATGTCTGAAAAGTAGCCATTGGTAAATTCAGATGAAGTAAGTTACAGATGAAGACTCTGGGGCTTGGAGGACTTATGGACCAAACATGATACCACCAGAAAGAACCAAACCTGGGATTTGAGTCCACCCCTGCCTTGACTGCAAAGCTTATATTTTTCCTTCAAAGTTTGCCCTCTCCAAGAACAAAAAATAAATTACTCTATGTCGTCAAGCATTAAAATAACATTGAGGTACTGCACCTAAGTAAGGTAATACTTTGCAAACTGCATAGTAAGAACACAGCTATTTCACAGAGACACTTCTTCTAAGGCAAACAATTGCTGAATACCACACCAGAGTGCCCACAATAGGCAGTCAAGGGTGTTTCAGGTGGTTGTATCACAAAGGAGATGTACTATTAAATGTCCACTATGGTCTGTCGCCTCAGCCCTCCCCCAAGTTCCTACTCCAGCTCTTCTCCCAAACATCTGGATATAAAGACCCATCTGTAACATCAGCCCAACCCCCAAGCCATGTACCCAATCCCAGAAATGAAATCAACACCATGAAAGATAGAAATAGCCAGGAAGATCCACAGAGAGCTAGAGACCTATAGGTGGTTCAGAAATGCTCTGTGTGGAGAGACACAACACTTAAACATATATTTCAGCTTAAGGAAATAATGACAAAGAACCAACAAAAACAGGGAATCATGCATCCAAACCCAGTTGTACTTATGGAAACATTTGTCCACATGGTGTGCAAATCAGCCTGTCCTTGACTGGTCAAGATGATCACTTTAAAAATAACAGGAGACAATGGGAAATGCACCTCTACTCCATCAGGAGATCCTGGGTGCCTGCATTAAAGCAGCTTCCCTTCAGTATTCTTGTGGATTTGGAAACTTGCCCGGTAGGAAAAGGAATCTAGAGGAACCTGATCCACCCCTGCATGACAATCCCCCTAGCGGGAGACTCTTTGGGAGTCTGGGGGTGAGGGTGTGGGTGGTCACTGACCCACAAGGAATGTTACCATCAATGTCAGAATGGATGACGTCAACAAACTGTGCATCACCAGGATCTAATCTGTCCTCTGGAGGTTTCCCATTGAATAAAGGGCCTGCAGGGTCCAGACCTGGAAGGAAAACAGAGTCAGCTTGGCAGCCCCACGCCATGAGTCACCTGCAGCCGGGCTTTGGATCCCTCCCCACGAAGATGGCTCACAGTCTGCGGGGAATCCTCCGGTGGGCAAGCACTCACATTCCCATCCTGCTGTGTCAGGCTCCTTTCCACGGCCCTGTATAGCCTTTTCCCACACTAAAGGTGGTTACCCTCACAGCGCCCCCTGAGAACTCATCCGGACTCCATCTGGAGGTGTACTATACCTTGTGCAGGGCTCCACGGCAGGGAGTGCACAGACATATGGGGACCAGGGACTGGAATAAACTGGTTCCTCAGGAAAAAAGCATCTAAGAGTGCATATAAAAAGCAGACACTGTACTTATCTTTATCTCATTTTAAATAATCCAGAAACTTCACTCAACTTTTCTTTCTTGTTATTAAAAAAGCTCCTTTATTGTTTCCATTTTTATTCACATTTACTGGCTCACCTAGTCCACATCACAAAGGAGGAAAGGTAGCTATTGTCATTCCCATTTTACAGGTGAATGAACTGAGGTTCAGGGAGGTCAAGTGTCTTAGCCAGGGCCACAGCCTCACAATGCAACCACCTCTCTCTGTTGAGCTTTTGGTTTCATTGAACTGGGTTTGGCAAACTGAGTGGGAAAGTGTGAGACTCACTGGTCAGGCCAGGTATTAGACTAGGTATGGAAGAGGGAAATTAAGTGGGTGCCAGTTCCTGCAGAATTAACCCACCCATAAATGCCTGAACTGATTTCTTGCTCTTGGTCAATGTTAGCTGGACATTCCTCACCATTATTATGAAACATCTGCAAAACCAAGAGAGCATCTCCTATGATGATGTAACCACAAACTAAAAACAAAACACCAGAGGATCCCAAAGACCTTGCTAACTAGAAACTTACCTGGAGGGGAAAAGGTTTCAAGGATGTCTCCAAGTTTTTAATCTATGAAGGTCATTTTAAATGACATCCCCTGTCCCCCCCGCCATGGTATAAAATCCAAGAGATAGCATCTTTGCCTCAGCAGTCCTGGTTCTAGCCCCAATCTTTCCATTTCTCCCTGGCCAACACCCTTGCTTCCTTGAGGCATGTCTTTACCTGTCCCCTTATTTTATCTCCCTCTGTTTCCCCCACTCCCCCACCCCCCAGCTTTTCTTCCCCTTCTGTCTGCTCCCAACTGAAACTTATGTGGGGAGGAGGTGGATCAACACCCAGGTACCCAAGTCCACAGGATATTCTCTGCACAGAATGAGAAACTCATAACCTTGGAAAGACCTTGCTGGGGAAGCCTCCCCCTCCTCACATGAAAGAGCACCATTTCCAGTCTGAGAAAATGAACATTGAGAGCCTCAGTTTATAGCAACCTCCAGATCCACAGTAGATATATTGGCTTACCATATAAAATCCAAACCAGGGCAATTTTGAAAGTGATAAGGCTGCTATTAATAATTATGCCAGGACAGAAGACACAAATGAGGACTGTCACAGTAAACTTGAACATATGATCTCCTTAGAGATAAGTCATAGCAAATGATCAGCTTACACTGTCAGCCAAAAATCACAAACTGCCCTAAGAAAAGCTGCATATTTTGTGTGAGCAGAGACCATTGGAGTCAGATGGATGTGACATGGAACCCCAAACCTAGCATTAACCGGCTGTGTGATCTTAAGCAGGTTACTTTACTTCTCTGAACCTCAGTTTCCTTATCTGCAAAATAGAGGTAGAGTTAATTGCTACTTCAGAAGACTTACCAAAGCACTCTGGGATCTGAATCCAGAATATTGAAACTATTATAGAATAGAAACAAAAATGACAAAATGGCACTCTTTCTTGTTTCTCTGTGATCGTCAGAAAAGTGTCTAGCTAGTGATTCCTGGCTTTGATTACAAGATTAACCAGTTTGAGAATTTGATAAAAGCTCTGGACCTCTCCCCAGGACAGACGTCAAACATTTTGCATGCGTTTTCAGGGGCCTCTTACTCCCATCCCCAAGGTCACCATGAACTAACTCTCCAAGGCAGTGCTGTCCAATAGAAATATAATGTGAGCCACATATATAATTTAAAATTTTCTAGCAACCACTTTAAAAAGGTAAAAAGAAACAAGGAAAATTGACTTTAATAAAACATTTTATTTAACCCAGTATAGCAGAAAATTATTTCAACATGTAGTCAATATAAAAAATTTGAAAATTTTTAATACCCTTCTTTTGTACGTAGTCTTCAAATTCCAGTGTGTGTTTTGCATTTACAGCATGTCTCGATTTGCATTAACAACATTTCAGGTGCTCAGTGGCACCTCTGGCTTGTGGCTCCTACATTGGACAACACAGCTTTGTGGTCATTTCTTAAAGTATGGTGTTCAGACCACCTGCATCTTCTGGTTAAAAGTACAGACCGCCGGGAATTCCCTGGTGGTCCAGTGGTTAGGACTCCATGCTTCTACTGCAGGGAGCATGGGTTTGATCCCTGGTTAGGGAACTAAGATCCCACATGCCTTGCAGCGTGGCCAAAAAAATAAAAAATAAAGGAAGTACAGACTCCTGGACCCCAAGCCCAGAGATTCCAATCCAGCAAATCAGCATTGTATCCAGCACCGCAAGGTGATTTTTGCAAGAATCAAATTTAATGTATTATCAAGTGATGTAGGTACTTGAAATGTTTTTAAACCCATTCATTTCTGCCATCTTCTGTTGAAGAAATTAATGAAAAGTAATACCAGGAAATGTGCCTGGAGAGCAAAAGGAGAAGCAAGAGCAGAAGAAAAAAAGGGAAATGGAAGAGATGAAACAGCCATTCTGGTCTAGATAATTAACAAGCAGAATCACCCAGTTCTTGGGAGTTGGGAGTGAATTATGGCCTTGGGTAACAGGCCAAATTCCCGCCCCTCAATTCAGTGATCCCATTCTGGCAGGGCAGTGGAAGGTGAGTGGAGAAGGGAAATGCTTTTCCCCTGAAATAGCTCTCAGTAACAGGTGAGATTGACCTTGGGGCTCAGAGAGGTTGAGGAGTTGGGAGAACATGGGTCCCTCAGAGGAGACAGAAAATTGAGCTGCAGACTGTTGGCTGAGTCCAGGTCACAGAGCAGGGCCACGTGGGCCCAGGGTGGAAGGGAGGTTGGCTCGGAATTTCCATGGTCAGAGGCCAGGTTACACTGCATTCCCATCCAAAGTAGTCATGGGAACAGGTTCACTGGGCGGCTGAGGAGCAAAATTAGGGGGTAGATAGAATAAGGCAGTGGTGGGCTAGAGCACCCCAGCACCAGCACTGGAGAGCAGAGTTTGCTTATCTCTTCCCAAACTGTGTGGTCAGTGATGTCAGGTCAGTAGCTTGAAATCAGCCACAGTGGGAGTATTTACATCATGGAAATCAGCAAATGCTATAAATCTTTTTTTTCTTTTTTTTTTTTTTTGAGAGCGGATCAGCTTCTAAACACACCACTGGGAAAAGTCCCAGCTCCCAGAGGAGAAGCTCCCAATAGACAAGGAAAACAAGCACATTTGAGCCATCTGTCCTTTGTACCCATAAGGGAAAATGAATTTTTAAAAAGTAAAGACATACTGCTTTCTAAAACATTATAGAAATAATTTTAAAAAATTGAAAAAGTGCTTTGCTTCCCTAGGAAAGCAAGGAAATAAGATAAGGGCACCTTGGCCTTTGGGGTGAAAGTGAGAAAAAAAATAGCCAGGAAAAAGAATGTGACCTCAAGTACCAGAGTTAGAAGAGACACCGGCCAATGTGGGTGTGTGTGTGTGTATGTGAGAGGGACAGAGAGATTTAGGGCAGAGGGTGGTGGTGGGCACATGCCCAGGGCCACATGTCAAATTAAGTAGCACATTCAGACCTGTGGCTCTAAAAGGTTACCTCCCAAATGTAGTTGGTTTGAATCATTTACCTCTCCCCTCCCTCCCTCTGTTCACATCTACTTTCCAGATTTCCTAGATTTGGAATGGCTATCTCAATGTAAGGATCGATTCTGGGAAAGGTATGGAAGGCTTGAGTCTCTGAAAGAGAAAGCCTCCCTCAGACCTTCATCTGTAGCTATGGAAATTTACAGAACACTAGGCAAATGAACCCAGCAAGGGAATCTTTGGAGTTTCACCTGCTGATGTTTCTGAGGGTTTTTATTCAGCTTTGGCCTGAAAGCCGATATTCACAGAGTAAGCTCCAGACAACGTAATTCCCATCTCATTTTCCTATCATGAGGCTCCAGCTATGCCTGGGGATGTATTAGGTACATAGTTCAAACTATCTTGGATTAAATGAAAGGAAGAAGGCTATCTGCTTGGGGCAAAATCCCCATGGGATGTAGCTGTTTTTCTAGCCATAAGAGAAATAAAGTCACCACCAATCTTTTCTATGGCATATACAATTTACAAAGTGCTTTGCACCTATTTTATTAAATAATAAATTTAATATTGCTAAGGTCAATTACTACTATGGTCTTCCCTTTGCACAAGAGGACATTTGCTCAGAGAGGTTAAGTAATTGGAAGACCTGGCTTTGAACCCAAGGACTAGGATTGCCTGCATCGTGCTCCCCCAGGGAACACCCTGGGCAGTCTGGTTACCCTGTGCCCATTCACAGGAAGCCTTACCTGTAATTCTTCCCAGCTGGCCATTGTACATCTTTCCAACAAACCCAGCTACGTGGGCTCCTAGACTTACTCCAATCATGTAAATGTCATCCAGAGAAGCTCCTTCTGCCTGTAATTTCAAGAGGTCCATCGTTATAAATTGTGAGGGGCCAAGGAGTTGACAACATCTGGAGAAATTTCCTAACTGTTGACTTTGGAGAAACATTTCTAGGCACCTTATACCCATTATCTTACTGAAATGTCACAACACCCCGACAAACTAAATGCTATTCCTTTGATTATACAGATGAGGAGACTGAGCCCAGGGTTGAAGTCATCTGCCCAAGGTCAGGCAGGGAGGGCGCAGGGCAGAATTCAAACCGGTCTGTCCAACTCCACACTTATGCTTTCACCTTTATGCCGTGGTGTCTCCATTCATGCTTCTGCTAGAAGCCAAGCTGAGACATCCTCAAAACCTTCCCAACTGAGAAGGGCAACCAAACATTTAATGAACTCCTTTATGTCCATGCTGGCTCAGTTAATGAAGTCACCATGGAGAGGGAAGGAAGGAAAGAAAGGGGCAGGGCACTCTGACCACAGTCCTGGGTCAGCCAGTCATGAGTCATTTTAATATTCACTTTCCCGAAGTCTGTGGCTTAAGTAGGAAGCTCATGTAAAATTTATGTCACCCCTGGCCACAGTGGCCACCAGGTGTGACTCTCTGAAGTAGTCCTCATGTCAAGTCACTTTTTTTTTTTTCATAAAAAGGACAGTTCATGAGATAGATTAAATTAAATTAAATTTAAGATTTATTTCATCTTTGTAAGTCTTCTGAAAACATAAATCATACACACAAATCGTTCATCAACCACGTGTATCAGGTTTGGTTTTGGATAATCTGGTCACTAAACTTTTGGCATTTCTAAGAAAAGGAAGAGCTATAGAAGTTGAGGAAACTCTAGGCATTGAAGCCAGGAAACCCCTAGACAGAACCTCTCATACCCATTAGACACCTTTATGTGCGTTAGAAAAAGCTGCCCCTTCCTCAGGACACTTTGCTGTCATTCACTAGAAAATTATCATAATAGACATATAAATCTACAATGTCTACAATGACAATGGTGCCGTCTTAGATGGGTGCCCTGTGCAGTGCACAACCTGTACAACCATATGCATGGGCGTTGCCTCGGGTCCTTCCCTTCACCTTCCCTGGGGCTTATTCAGATTTGCAAAACATTGCAAAAATAGTCCTTCTGGTCACTGTAGTTATCTCTTGGCTTTAAATATACAGATGTTGAGCCAGTTTCAATTTGACCCTGAATCATTTAAGAGAATTCTCCCTTACCAGCATTTGGTCGATAAATTCCTTCAAGACTATTGCTACTTTTCTGGTCTTTCTAGAGGCATGGTTGTATATTACAGTTGTAGCTCCTTGATTCCAATCAACAACAACCACGTTCATGTCATCTACAGAGAGCAAACCCTCTACTAAGTCCTCCAACCAAACTGGAGGAGAGCCTGTAGGTCTGAATCCATGGACAATGAAGATGGTTTTCTTGGTCACGTTCAAGTTCCCCAAAACTGTGGAGTCGATGGCTTGTGCGCAGGTCGGGTTTCTCCTTGTGTAGAGCATCAACTTCACATTTAGTCCCGTTCCAACCACTGCACTGTGAAAGCTCAGTTTGGTAAATGAAGGACATGTTTCATCTGTGTCTGAAAATAAAAATTATATGGCATTGTGACAGTTCTTTCCTTAGTTGGGCATCAAGCAAAAGTGCTGTCCTACACTCTTTGGAGTTCTTTCTATGTGCCTCACGGCACCTAGCAAGAAGCTGGATCTAGTTGAATGAAGTTGCAAAGTCAGACCTGATTCGGAGTACATAAGTAGTAACTTCTTTTTCACTGATTAAACCATTTTTCCAAATCCTACCCTCTTTCAAGGTCTAACCCAAAAGTCACCTCAACGAAGCCTTCTCCGACTCTCCCAGCCATAATTACTGTCTGTCCTTCAACCCAGAACTCCCCAAACCCCTCTATGTGCCACGTTGACCGCACAATGAAGACATTTTCAGGGATGTATTATGGGTATTCCTGTACATATGTGTCTATCCCACCAGACCAGTCTCCTTGAAATGGTGTCTTGTAATCTTGTGTATCCCTCACAGTGCCCAGCACATGGTAGAGGACTCAATAACAGAATCTGTGGGGTCCAAGCACCTCTTTCCTTGTCTATAGCACCCACCTGGGACGGTGGTAGAGAACATGATGTGCCTTGCCCTGCACCTTTCAGAAGCATCTGAAACTGTTAACCATGGTGGCCTTTCTTGGGCTCTCTCTCTCCTTCTTTGCTCAAGCACCACCTTTAAGCATATGTCCTGCTGACCAGGCTCTAAGAATGGAAAGGCTGGGGATGTAATGGGAACAGCTTAAGATGAGCTGAAAGAAAGAGAATGTTTTATGGCAGAAAGTAAGAGAGTGTTTAAAAACACATTATAGGGACACAGGAACCAGCTTGAAGGGGCTTCTGCTGGCCAGATCTGGGATAACTTGAGGACAAAATAATTAAGGAGAGTAATAAATGATAGGCCTTTGAAAACCAGGAATCCATGATTCCATAACAAATAAATACATAAATAAACAAAGAAACAATACCTAAATGGAGAAGAGAGGAGGACTCTTACAATATAATGCTGAATGCAAACTGATAAATGTGGAATGCATGCTGGAGTTGAAATTCATCATTTTGCAACCATCATAACAAAGATTGGTTAGGCAAGAATCATCAATGGATGCTAAACTGAGGTTGGGGTGGGGATGTAGATCTTGAGGAGGAGCATGACATTTGTACGGTTTTAAAGTGTCTCCCACAGGGACTTCCCTGGTGGTCCAGTGGGTAAGACTCCGTGCTCCCAATGCAGGGGTCCCAGGTTCGATCCCTTGTCAGGGAACTAGATCCCACATGCATACCACAACTAGGAAGTCCACACGCCACAACTAAAGATCCCACATGCTGCAACTAAGACCCAGCATGACCAAAATAAATAAATATTAAAAAAAATAAATAAAGTGTCTCCCACAGATTGCTCATTAGAGATTAGGGAAGAAATATTAACTGTAAGACTGAGAAAGTGAACAAATACCTTAACAAGGTTATCAAACTTGACATCACCAGTGAGGAGCAGATGGATATCATGTGCCTATAGCTGTAATGCAATGGGAAGGACAAGCTTCACCTGTGAAGTGTTCTAGTAGGGAATGCATAGCTGGAATCTAACCATGAGGAAAAATCAGACAAACATAAAATGGGGAATATTCTATTTTTTTTAAAAAAAACCTGTATTCTTAAAAAAAAAAAAAAAGTCAATGTCATAAATGACAAAGAAAGACTGGAAACGTTCTACATTAAAGGAGACTAAGGCTTCCTTGGTGGTGCAGTGGTTAAGAATCCGCCTGCCACTGCAAGGGACACGGGTTTGAGCCCTGGTCCAGGAAGATCCCACATGCCGTGGAGCAGCTAAGCCCGCGAACCACAACTACTGAACCTGCGCTCTAGAGCCCGCGCGCTGCAACCACGGAAGCCTGCACGCCTAGAGCCCGTGCTCCGCAACAAGAGAAGCCACCGCAGTGAGAAGCCTGCCCACCACAACAAAGAATAGCTTCCGCTCACCACACTAGAGAAAGTCTGCGTGCAGCAACGAAGACCCAACGCAGCTAAAAATAAATGAAAAAAAAAAAAAAAGTAAACCTCTGATCGACATTGGTATCCAGACACAATAATATGATGATTGAGAGAACTATTTTTAAAATTATAATAATTATTATTATTTATTATTATTACTATTATTGCGACCCTAACCATGACCATTCTTCAGGAGAGGGAACAGACTGGGAAGACAGTTGACTTGTAACTGGCCCAAAACAAGACAAGAATGCCTTGGGAAACATCTGTTCTGACTTCTTCCAATAAGAATTTAGGAACCATTTGCCCTGGGCCCCTATTCTCAGTGAATCTGCACTTGCACACCCAGGAATTGCTCCTCCCTTATTCTGAGCCTCAGAGTGGCCTTCATCCTGGGGGCTCTACCTTTCCTTCACAACCTGGGTCCATTCATGGATACTTTTACTTGAAACTTCTTGCAAAGGCTCTGGTACTTAGGAGTGAGTGAACTTCCAAAATAGAATGAGCAAAAGAAGCTCAAATAGAAGGTTAGAAATTAAGGAGGCTTTGAAATGCCTCACCCTAGAAAAGATGTGGCTAAAAATTGAGCCCCAAAGTCATATATTCCTCCTTTTACTCTGTACTATCCAGTAGATTGTGCAGTAAAGCATGCTCACAATGTAAATACTGTCTTTTTTTTTTCCCCAGCTTTATTGAGATATAATTGACAAATAAATTGTGTAAGTTTAAGGGGTACAATGTGATGATTTAATATATATATTAAGAAATGATTACAACAATAAGGTTAGTTAACACATTCACCTCACATAGTTAACTTGTGTGTGTGCGTGTGTGTGTGTGTCTATGTGTGTGAGAGGAGAACATTTAAGATCTACTGCCTTAGCAAATTTCAAATATACAATACAGTATTGTTAACTATAGTCACCATGCTGTGCATTAGACGCCCAGGACTTATTCAGCTATGTAAATATTTTCTCCATCTGTTGGCCCCTTTCATTTTTCTCTTCCTGTAGATCACTTGCCTCAGGTGAACATGGACTGAAACTTATCTGGTGCTTGTAGAGCAAGTCCCAGAGTAAATAATTGACTGTTCAATGAGTCATTTTATTGGACAAGAAGAGTCACAAGGTAGGGCTGAACCTCTAGGTCTTAGCCATCAGTAAAACTGGGTTTTGTTCCTGGTTGTGTGACTGACTCACCAGGTGGCCTGGGGAAATTATGTCATCTTTCACTTGCTACCTACCTGCCCAAGAAATTTATGCAGCGGAGATTAATTATGAATGAGGTCATACTGGAAAAGATAGAGATCCCTTTCCAAAGAAGGGGACTGCTTAATTACTAGGGTTTGTTCATTTTGAGCCAATTGAACAATATTATGTCAATGTGTCATAAACCATGTGCCTGAGTATTTGGAAGACTCAGAGATGCATCCTGAAGTTTGGGGCCAGAGCTATTTTTCAGCAGAAACTGCCAACTTTAATGACCTTGGAATGGTTCAATCAATCTTTTTGGCTTGCTGAGTCCTTACTAGAAGCCCTTAAAATTGACAGTTACAGAAAAGCAAGAAGGGCAAAACAAATAGATTTTTATTTTTCATTTGACAGAACCACTGTGACTTCAAGTATTTTTAAATGTCTTAGTTATTTTTATAACAGCATTGTGCTCTGGAAAAAGCCATTGCTTTTGCTATGCGGATTCCCCTGTCTCTCTTTTCTTTGTTTTATTCCGTTTATATTTTCTTTCTCATATCAGGATGTTTATAGCCCGCTTTAATTTTTTTCTGGCATTGACCTTTATAACTTTATATGAAACACTTAAATCTCTATTTCATGGGATGTCAATGTGTAGCCTGTAGGTCAGAAATAGACTACATGCAGAACTGCTCCAGACTTAGCAATATTTATTCAGATTTATTTATCCTCCAACGTGAAATCCTGGCAAGGAGTTTTGGGCACCTGGAAACTGTATTTCAGACTGTTGAAGGACATATTTTTAACTTCTGCCATGTGTCCTGCTGCTGACCTTTGTCAGAACAGTTATCTTTCCTCATTTTCCTCTAGTCCTTGCTTTAGTAACTCGAGACAGCATCTAATGACCCTCTGTTATAAATGATGAGGGCATTAGCACACTCCATACTTCTCCCCTCTACCTCCTGATTTTTATTAGTTATAAAATTACTTTTAGTTCATCTGGTGATTCCTTTTTTAGTTTAAAAATAAAATTTAAGCCTGTATTTCCTAGTGTATCAATCACAGAGAGCTTCTATTCTATTTACTGTGTGTTCTAGTTCCTCATTCCCTACCAAGAAAGATAAGAAAGTCACTGCACTTGTATTGCCTCCTGTATTGTATATCCTCCTTGACCTCTTCTCCAGAACACACACATACACACACACTCACACAAACACTGTCAAAATACAGTCAATCCTCTTTATTCGTGAATTTCATTGTGAATTCACCTACTCGTTAAAATTTATTTGTAACACCCCAAAACAAGAATTTGTCACCCCTGCTCGGCATCCCAGTAGTTTGGGTGTGCCTCATCCAAGGAAGGAGGGCTGCCCCCTCTCTCCTTTTCCCTTAAGTGGTTTCTCTCCCTCCTCTTCCTCCCTGGTGGCAGGTACACCCTGCCACTTGGGGAGAGGTCAGCAGGGGACCTCTGGTTTGCATTAGGAGGAGAAAACGATTTGACCTCCACTTTTCTCAAATACAACTATGCCAACAATAAAGCTGATACTTTTAGCCCTGGGTCAATTTCTCAATTGGTTGAAACCCAGATGGAAGAGGAGTGTGTTTGCCACTCAGACCTCAGCAGCAGACTGGGAGCCCTTGAGGGCCAAACCTTTCTTATTTTTAATAAATAAAAAAATTACATAATATTTAATACATTAAAAGAAGAATGCAGAATATCTGTGATAAAGCACAGCAATAAACACTCTACCTAAGAACTAAAATAAAACCCAAATGTATTTGTAACCCCCAAAATCAATACTTGAGGGGCTTTTGCAGTTATTCACCGCTAAGTGCTGAGTGGCAAAAAATCTGAGTTGCCCCACACATCACTCTCAGCTGAGGTCAAACACGGCGACACTCTGCCTTTACCTGGCCTCTTACTGCCATGTTTTTTGCTTCTTGTGCCTTTTCTTGGTGATTTCACTGTTTAAAATCCCCCAGACATAGTCCTCAAGTGTTGGCTGGCATTTCTAAACTCATGAAGGCTGTGATGTACCTTACAGAGAAAATGTGAGTGTGAGATAAGCTTTGTTCAGGTATGAGTTATAGTGCTGGCCATAAGTTCAATGTTAGCAAATCAACACTATATATTGGGACTTTCCTGGTGGTCCAGTGGGTAGGACTCCACGCTCCCAATGCAGGGGGCCCTGGTTTGATCCCTGGTCAGGGAACGAGATCCCGCATGCGTGCCGCAACTAAGAGTTCGCATGCCACAACTAAGGGCCCTCATGCTGCAGTGAAGATCCTGTGAGCTGCAACTAAGACCTGGAACAGCCAAAATAAATAAATTAAGTAGATAAATGAATAAATAAATAAATATTAGAAAACTATATATATTAAATAACGTGTCTTTCAACAGAAACACACATAAAATAAGATATGTATTGATCAGTCAACTAAAATGTCATAAGCAGAGGCTCACAGGAACCTAACCCTATATTCCCTCTAAGAGCAATGGTTCAGTAACTGCTACTTCAGTGCTTGTAGTGCCTTTACAGAACATGAACTACCGTGAATAAAGATGAAGTGTATATAAAAATTATCTTCTAGGACCATATTTCCCTGGCTATGTAGTTTTAGTTCTATAATATACGAGATTATTGCTCACAGTGAGTCCTTTTCCTAGCCTTCTCCATTCACCCCTAGGTGACTGGCTCTTGCTGTCTTTTCAAGACGGGCTAGTGGATGGTCCTTCACCCATCCCCAACTCTGCTCATGGGATGAGAAACTTGAGTGGGGGGACAGAACCAGCCTCAGGAATGAGCTGCTCTTGGCTTAACCCTCAGAAGTTCTGGGGCTGGTAGAAACTCTTGGTTTCTTCAATAGGACAATTTTATCATTTTTCTTCTGTATGATTGTTTGGAGACATTCCTGGATGCAGTTTGGTTAGTTATAAT
Source organism: Lipotes vexillifer (assembly GCF_000442215.2). Taxonomy (NCBI): domain Eukaryota; kingdom Metazoa; phylum Chordata; class Mammalia; order Artiodactyla; family Lipotidae; genus Lipotes; species Lipotes vexillifer. Next base: position 1,016,761 of record NW_006777952.1, on the reverse strand, counting down.
TAAAGTTGACTCTTTTTTTTTCAACTAAAACAAAAGTGACTAGTGGGTAATATAGTTCCTAAGTTTATTCATATCTGTAAATGAATTCCTTGGCCTAAATGATGCCCTAGCTTTAAATAATATGCTTTCCTACTTCCTTCTTGTGTTGAATTCCACTCCAGAGAACTTTTCCCCTTAAATGTTACTTGTCTTTTTCCTACCACAAACTTGAAACATTCCTTCCTTTTCTGAAATAACTTCCCCCACTAGCACAGAAGCTCCAAGATGACTGATCTATTTGTCCGTTTATCCATTCTTATGTTCCCAGTGCCAAGAACAGGACCTGGCTCGGAGTTGGCTTCAATAAATGTTTCCTGAATAAATTAATATCAACCTGTTAACACATTATTCAGCCATTCAGAATGAGCCATATAAATACTATAAGGAGTGTATGATGTAATGTTTATAAAATAAATGAAGTATGAAATGGCACATGCATTATGACTGAAACTATGTAAAAATATATCTGCAGGTAACAGGCCTGGAAAATCATATGCAAACAACAATGGGTCATACACTCCACTTCCAATGTTCTTTGTTTAAAATTGCCTCAGGTTATTAACCCTTTTCCTCTCAGAATTAATAGCATTTTAAAAAGAAAACATTACACATCTTATTTTGGACCATGTTACAAATTAGTTTAAGCTCCTCTGAGGGCAGGCACTGTATTGTTTTTAGTTTAATATTGTGTCCCCAGCACCAAGCTCAGGAATTTGTCTTGTCTTTGGGCCTGAAATTTTCAGGCAATTTGGAGAACATGCAAGGACTAGATATATGTGAATAGTAAATTTGTTAAATTGCTTCACCCTCATAGATATAGTTCTTTACATTTTACTTTATGTTGGTATTACTAAAATGATTAACTACTATGTATGCCTTCAGAAAGCAAACCTCTTGTTGGTTATTTTGCTGTTTTGTTACAAAGTCAAGTTTGCTTAGAGGTAGTATTAACAGCCCAATCAAGAACCGCAGAACGTGTTAAACTGGTTTCTAAACCATAACCTCTTCTACTAGAGTTTATTTGAAACAGGAGAAACTCTGCCTTTCTTCTTCAGACTACTTTGAAATTCAATCCCTCTGAAATGCTGTTTCCTGTTGACAACAGGAAAATGACAATTGGATGGGTGATGTCTGCCATCCAGTGATGAATTGGATGGGTGATGTCTGCCATCCAGTGATGAATTCAGACCCCTATGTAGGGCAGGCCTGATTATCATTTACGGTCTTCCCTCTGTTAAATTAAAAGAAACATATTCAAGTAGGATGTCAGGGAAATCTGGCTATAGCATCTTCAGATATAACATATTTGTGCCTGAGATATTTTCTTATAATCCAATGCATGACTGCCCAAGGGCCAAATCCAGCCATGCTCATTAGCGTACTGCCTATAGCGTACTGCTATAAGGCAAAGATGAGTAGTTTAACAGTGACCACTGGTCCACAAAGCTGAAAAGATTTACTATATGGCTCTCTACAGAAGAAGTTTGCCAACCCTGGTCTAATGTCTTAAACAAAAACACAACACAATTTTGGAAAGAGCTTGGGTTTTAGGGGCAAACCTAGGTTTGTGGTTCAATTCCATTGCCTACTAGCTATGTGACCTCTGGTAATTAATTACCCAACCTCTCTAGGTATCAGTTTTGCATGTATAAAACGATCATAATAGTGCCAATCTGTCAGGCAGTGCTTTGCAGAGCCATATTGAGCCCAAGACAAAAGAAAAACCACACCATATAAATATACATATTTATATAAATATATATTTATCAAAATATCCTCCCATATTTTGAAACAAGTGAAAAATAGACCTTCATTATTTAATCTGTTCATACACCATTGTCAACCCTTATACACCGCCTAGCAACGAAGTGAGTTGTCATGGACCCAGGAATTCCAGCCAAGTAGAGATGATTTTTCCTGTTGTACAATAACACAGACTTGTAAAACAATCAATAATATATCTTATTAAAATTTTTGACATTTTGTTCACCATATATTTGCAATGATTTTTGATCTTTTAAAAATATTGCATTAAAATATCTGCATTATAATATGCATTATTAATGATATGCAGATTATTGTTTGCATTAAACATTAAATGGTAGTAAAATATTATTTATATATTAAAATATCACTTAAATGTTGCGTTAAAATATCACAAAAATAAAACATTTTTATTGCATTAAAAAGTCATAAATATGACTGATCTTGATGACTATTTTGGTGTCCCTTCCACCCTTAAATTTTGCACCTAGTGAGTGCCTCACTCGCCTCACTGTAATCCCAGCCCTGCCCTCAGGACTGATGTGAGAATGAGAGAAAATGCCTATGAAGTATCTAAAGCATTACATGATACATAATAGATGCCAAAAAACTAGTAATTGATGATGATGTTGATGATAAGTTTGGTTAATAGTATCGATCTTTTAGGGTTGTTATGAAGACTAAATAAAATAAGTAAATCACAGTGTGGGATTTGATATAAAATAAGTGCTCAATAAATTCCTTCCTTCCATCATTTTTTTTTTTTTTGTGGCTGTGTTGGGTCTTGGTTGCTGGGCTTTCTCTAGTTGCAGGGAGCAGTGGGTTACTCTTTGCTGCGGTGCACGGGCTTCTCATTGTGGTGGCTTCTCTTGTTGCGAAGCATGGGCTCTAGGCGCATGGGCTTCAGTAGATGTGGCTTGTGGGCTCTAGAGCGCAGGCTCAGTAGTTGTGGCACACGGGCTTAATTGCTCTGCGGCATATGGGATCTTCCCGGACCAGGGCCTGAACCCATGTTCCCTGCATTGGCAGGCGGATTCTTAACCGCTGTGCCACCAGGGAAGTCCCCCTTCCATCATTTTAGTTTCCTTAATCCAACCAAGGATTTGGAAAAGGGAAACTTTATTAGCCAGTATACAGGTGACAGTGCTTCTCCCTGGCCAAAGAACTGTGTTTGTTTCTGGCTGTGTCATTAACAAGGTAAACAAACAACCTATTTGGGTCGTCAGTTTTCTCATATTAAAATGAGGTGTTGATTTCTCATTCCTTAGCCATTTAGCTAACTCTAGCATTCCTTTTAGAAATGAAATTCTAAGATCTGCAAACTAACTTATTTGAAAGGATGCCTCTTGCATCTACTTAAGAAAACAAATTTCCAGGACTTTCTTATGAACAAAAGATAACCTAATCTAAAAAAATTAATATATCAAGAAATTTCCTTTTTCTTAAATTTTAATTAAAAGACCTGAAAATAACCATACTTTACTCTAGTAATTAAAATGTTGGTCAGATAGGTGTTTTCTCACCTTTATATCAAGCAGGGTGTTTTTGCTATTAAATACCTGTTAGTTAACAAACATAGTTCCACATGCTACAATAAGGATGAGTCTTGAAAACAATACAATAAGTGAAAGATGCCAGTCACAAAAGACCACATATTATATGACTCTATTCATATGAAATGTCCAGAATAGGGAAATCTATAGAGACAGAAAGTAGATTAGTGGTTGCTTAGGGCTGGGGGATGGGAGGAGATGGAGAGATGGGGTGCAATAGTTAAAGGGTACTGGGTTCCTTTTTGGAGTCATGAAAGTGTTCTAAAATTGACTGGTGACAGTTGCACATATCTGTGAATATATAAAAAAACACTTTAAGTGGGTGAATTGTATGGTATGTGTATTATATCTCAATAAAACTGTTTCTTAAAAATGGCTCCTGTAATTTCATGCTTTCATGGAAAGAGTGAAAAAAAAAAGACAAAAAGTCTTTTGGAGGTGACTGGGCAGAAGTGTCCCTTTTTCTGTCGCAATCAAATCAGGCTCCCAGTTTTCTAATTTGTTTTCTTTCCCCTTGGAAACTGAGGTTGATAGACCTTCATTTTCTACCACTGCAGGCTAAATAAAGCACCCCTGCCCCTCCGCCATCCACTCTGGTCAGTCTGTTGGCTGTGAGGGAGGGATTGTAGCTGTTCCTGTGCAAAACAAATCACTCTTATTCTCAGACTTAGGGATTAATACAGCTGTTATTTTGTTTTACCTTCACCACATAAAATTGGGTTGGTTAGACAAAATGCCCTCTTGGTTGGAAAGATTATCCCTAGCTTTTATCCACCAGCTATGTTTCTTTAGGCTACAGCCAAGAAAACAGGGAGACATTTGTTTCCCTAGATTGACTTATTTTATATGAGTCCCAGTTGGATAGAAAAGTGTGATTCCCTCAGACTGATCACTGACAACCTCGCTTCCTTTCTGATGAAACTTCCAAGGGATCCTTTGGCTCTGTATTCGCAAGACACACTGCCCTGCAGCTAAATGAAGCTGCCCATGCTATCTCAGAGTCATGCTCAGTTCTGGCTTTTTAGCTTCTACCTGCCTTTGGAGGAACTGATTTCAGCTCCCACAACTCTGATTGGGGGAAAACTCCTGCAGAAAGAGGAAACTCCTCATTCATATCCAAAGAGGTGTCTGTGAAGAGAGAAGATGGAATTGTAGATAGAAATAAGCCACCAATGAAGCAATTGTGAGTGGGCCGAAAAGAGAGATGGTTCTGAGATTCTATGAGAGTCAATGAGCAAAACCTCTCAATATGGCCGTGTCAGTTTATTAAACATGAAAGTATCAGTTTCTCTCAGACCCATGGTTGGTGAAGTTTAGTCTACTAATCTCCAACCCCCAGTGACAGCGGTGAAATTCCACCTAATTTCACCTTGCTGCCTCATATCCAGTCAGGAAGTAAAACAGGCAGAGCCCTGACTCACACTTCTTTCATGTCAAGTTTTGGGCTCCGAGGCAGGCTCAAGCTCTCATTCTCCCCACCTCCAAACGTGACACAAATGTGTATGAATAACTTCTTTAGAACAGAGGTCCACAGACAGGTATATTGACTCCATGCAGCCTGAAAATATTTACTGAGATTCAGACCTAGGTTAAGGGATACACTGTTGAGTATTTTGCCTGCCGGTGGTGGATGCCAGTCAGTGCCCAGGACACACAGCTCACCACACGTTAACTGATGGAGTTAGGAGCTTTCCAGAAACCCACGTTTGAGCACACTCTTAGGCTTGCCTGAAAACACTGTTCTGCAGGAACTTCCAAAAGTCTCAGAAATAAACACCTCTTTAGCCCAGAAACTTTGACTTGGAGAGATTAGAAAATGAGCTGGACTCTTACTTTGAAGAGAGAAGGAGAAGGGGGAGGTGACATGTCCCTACAATGAAATTCTATTGATTTTTGTTTTAATCTGAAAAGTTTATTTTTTTAATGCAGAGAACCACACTGAATTTGGCACTAAAAATCCATCCTGAGACAGATTGTGACGGGTTCACAGTTGGCCAGAGCCAACACTGCTGGAATATCTTTGTTTCTCTTTTACCCAAGGCAGAGACAGGCAAGAAGCGTACAGGCCAAATGCCCTCTTGGTTGGAAGGACATCTTTGCTTTTAACCACCAGCTTGTATTTCTTTAGGATATAACCCAGAAAACAAATGAGATGCCTGATTTCCTCACTCTCGTCTCTTAATCATGTGCATAAATATGCACATTCACACTCCACCCCCTCACTCACCTTTGTCTCCTCTGTGTTGGAGAACGATGAGTCACACACACACGGTTATAAATCAATCTGAAGACAGCTTCCAATATCCGAGGAAACAATTCTCTCTCTAATTTTGGCACTGAGCTATTTTCTCTAGGAAAATATCTACCTAGTTTTACACAAGTTGCCACAGGACAAAATATTGATGGCAGAGTAACTTTTAAAAATACTTATGACAGGGACTACTCTGGTGACGCAGTGGTTAAGAATTCCCCTGCCATTGCAGGGGACACCGGTTCAAGCCTCAGAGCAACTAAGCCCGTGCACCACAACTATTTAGCCTGAGCTCTAGAGCCCACAAGCCACAGCTACTGAGCCCGCGCACGCCTAGAGCCCGTGCTCCTCAACAAGAGAAGCCACTACAATGAGAAGCCCACACGCAATGAAGAATAGCCCCCGCTTGCTGCAACTAGAGAAAGCCCGCATGCAGCAAGGAAGACCCAACGCAGCCCTAAATAAATAAATTTTAATAAATAAATAAAATACTTATGACAAGCAGCCTTAATTTAGAAGAATACTTATCAGCCTGTGTTCCTTGAACCACCTACAAACTGAAAAACCTTGCGAGTTTGTTTGAAATGCAGATTCCAGGACCTCACCCCAGACCCAGAGTTTGGATCTCTGGAGATAGAGTCTCTGCATTTTTACCAAATTCCCCAAATGATTCCAGTGCACACTAGAGTTTGCTAGCCATTGCTTTGTACGCTGGTAAGAGTAAGGCAAACACTCCTATCATGATTTCACAAAGGTTAGAACAACAAAATAAAAATCTCTGAAAGTAAGTGACCTGTATTCTTGGGATTTCAGAGTCACATTTTAATCACTTGCTAATTTTTGGACTGCAAGCCAAGGAAGGGAAAAACAAAAAGTCAATGTATTTGTGATCAATACTTTCTGCATATTATTCAACACCCTGCCCCAAGAAATTTCTCAGTTCACGGTTTTGCAGATACTGAGAAGTACGGATTTAGCTTACAGCTATAATTATGTTTTTTATATTTTTTCTTTCTAGCTATGGAAGTTTATTGTGATGTATGTCTATCTGCTTAGATTCTATCATGCAGCAGTGGGTCTTACGGAATGACTTAAAACAAGACTTTACTGATGAGATAACATTAAGTAAAAAGGCAGGTCAATGGTTACCGGGGAAAAGTTGGGGAGGGATAAATTGGGAATTTGAGATTAACTGATACACACTACTATATATAAAATAGATAAACAAAGACCTATTGTATAGCACAGGGAACTATATTCAGTATCTTGTAATAACCTACAATGGAAAAGAATCTGAAAAAGAATATATATAGACATATATATATGTCTATATATATATATATATATATGAACTGAATCACTTTGCTGTACACCTGAATCATTGTAAATCAACTGTACTTCAAATTTTAAAATTAATTTAAAAATACATTTTTTTAAAAAGGCAGGTCACAAAAAATTAAGTTCCAGCTTTTTAAACTGAGATATGTAATGGGAGACTGGAAGAAAGTACTCACAAATTACCATCAGGTTTTGTGTTAAGGTTAGTTCCCACTCCCCTTAAGCTATCTCTAAATTTATTTTATTTTTTAAAAATTTAGGGACTTCCCTGGCAGTCCAGTAGTTAAGACTCCGTGCTTCCACTGCAGGGGACAAGGGTTCTATCCCTGGTCCCCTCAGGGGCCGGGGATCCCCCACGCCTCGCGAACAAAAAGAAAAAAAATTTTTAAGTGATAATACACACAAACTTTAAAACATTGAATTCTCAGTTTAAAATATCATCACTAGTTTAATTTTAACTTACTATTAAATCAACTTCAAAAGCACAAATTAAGAAAAAGTTATTTATAAGCCTGAAATCCTAATACAACTATATTAATTTTCCATTTCCCTTCTAAACTTTATTTACAGGCATACACACATGATTTTTGTATAGTTGTAATCTTAGTTTATCTACAAAATTGAGTTCTGCTTTTTTGACTTTGCATTATGTTATAAACATGTTTGCACATTTCTGCATAGCTTCAGAATTATTTTAATGGCTACGTATTTTTAAAAGTTGTTACACTGTACTTTATCTATTCCTGTATGTAGGAACATTTCTGCTGTATCTAGTTTTAACTTATTATAAATAACAGAGTTAGAATCATTCTTTGTATATAGGTTCTTTGTTTTTCTTTTACAAGATATTTCTTAGAACAAATTCCCAGCAATGGTTTTACTAGTTTCAAAGGGCATGAACATTTTTATGGGTCCTAATATATAACATACTTCCCTTCAGAAAAATTGTACCAGTCTTCATTACAATAAACTATGTGAAAAAGTACTGGATTCCTAAAAAGCTGAGAAATGTTGAGCTTTAAAAAAAAAAAAAGCATTTCACTTTATTTTTATTACCTTGCTGTGTACATTACTGTTTTAATTTTTATTTCTCCATTATGATTAACAATTTTAAGTAATCAATATGCCAGGCACCATTCCAAGAGGTTTACACATATAAAATCATGGTTTTTTTAATAAAAATAATTTAAGTAAACACGATGCATGAAAGCTGTAAAAACCTGTCCTCTCTGTATTAGATATTATAGTAAAATAAAATTTAAAATTCTCAGAAAGTAAATGATCTTATTTCATAGAAGTGGAAAGGCACAGAAAAATGAACTATGAAAGAAAAAATACTAGATTTTTCAGCATATTTAAGTTTTGTACATCAGAAGAACAGGCTAATTCAAAGGAATAATCGTTTCTTTTACTACTGAGGAAAAATAAAGTTTTTTCAGAATTCAAAATTTCACTTAATCCATATCTTCTTTCCTGAAAAATCACTGTGTGAAACTTAAAAAGTCCAGTGAAGGAACTGGGATGATAAAATGACAGTTATACTAAATATTTTTTAAATAATTAAGAAAACCATTCAACATATGACCAACCTGATCTCACCAAGCACATCAAACTGATGAGGAAGTATAATCTCAGCATATGGAAACTGGAAACAGTGTGTGTCGCATTCACAAGAAGAATGATTTCCTTCCCAGAGTCTTAGACTTTCCCCTCAGAGAGAGCTCAGATAACTAACCCAGAGGTGTGGTGACAACAGGAAGCTCCCAAGAGACTGCAGGCGGGTCCCAAGCCTTTCAGGATATGTGACTCCTCCCCTTTTCAATAAAAGGTCAGGTACATTTCTGCTTACACAATTTTATGCATATCTTGATATTATGTATGTGCAGAATGATGAGTTCAAAATAGTTTCATTCTTTGTGGGCGGTTTATTAGCCGTTTGGCTTGGTGTGTTGAAATCAAGTGTGATTTGAGACATTTTCCCCTCTTGTTTTTGTGAATGAAACAAATCCAGTTAGTCTTCTGTTGACCTGTGTATACAAAACTACTTTTTGTGTTTATTTACACACTTATTTCTCAGAGGGCAGTCTTCAGACTTTATTAAGAACATTTTAAGTCTAATCAAGTACCTATATTTGTAAAAATATGCTTCAGATTAAAGGCAATTTTTAAAATGGTACTATATATCTTTTTTATTTTTTCCCATCTCTCTCTTAGTTCTTCCTCCTCCCCCTCCCCTTTCTCCCCTCCCCTCCCCCTCCCTCCCCTCCCCCTCCCTCTTTTTCTTACCCCCCTCTCCCTTCCATCCTCCCGCTTCAGGGTGCACAAAGCAAGCCTGCATCCCCAGCACATGCCCAGCACAGCAGATGTGCATCCTTGTGACAGGTTGAGAGAACAAGCAAATACAGTCCAGAGACGTGCAAGCTCTGGTCTTGCAGGATGAGAACCTACGAGAAGCAGGTGAGAGAAGATCCTGGGCTCCGAGACAGCTGAGGGACCCGCCTGCTCTGCTCACGGCGTGTCCCTGGCAAGTGGTCACAGCAGCGACACCAGTGCGTACATAACACTTAGCCCACGTCATAACAACTGTCACCCTACGAGTTACCCCCACCGCACAGATGGGCACCCGAGGCACAGAAGAGTGAAGCATCTTGCCCAAGTTTGTGCTGGTAGGGACAGGGTTGGGTTCTGAAGCAGGGGGATCAAGCACCAGAGTCTGTGCTTTTGGCCACTGCATTCATGCCGAACAAACAAAAACGGAATAGGGAGCCCAACCCTGCCCAGCACTGGCTGAGCCTCCGCAGGCCCTGGATGGCTCTGATATCCCTATGGTCAGAGTGTCACCTGCTAGGCCATGAGCTATGGGTGATGCCCCCTGGGGCCTGGCCCTCGTCTGGCTCCAAGTCGGTGCCCGATTCCCTAGTGAATGGAGCCAACCACACAGCCTAGAACAGCCCCACTGCAAACTCTGGAGTCGTGGGTCAGGGGTCAGGCCCGGGGGGAATGCTCCCTACACTCCAACTGGAGAGTGGCCAGAGCCCCTCCAGCATGAAGGACTGAAAGATCCTGCTGGAGACCCCCTCCCCCTCCCCTCCCTTCTTCCTCCTCCCCTTCTTCTCCTTCTTCTCCTTCATCTTCTTCAAGGAAAAATAGATGAAAAAGCTTTAAATAGAGAACTAGGCCAGAATCCATCCACCTCAAGTTTGGAAGTAACTAAATTTGTGCTCCATAGCTACACGGTAATTTAATTCTCTCTCTGGTAGAAGTACTTGCAACACTTACTCAGGCTTGTGATGGTGGTCCAGAACTGAAAAATAGATGAATAAATACAGAAACAACTTAAGAATACAGTTTCATCCAAAGCACAGGCAAAATTCACTAGTCATTGTTATTCATTAGCATTGTTTATGAAGTGACAGCATCTCTCATATAAGTTTATCAGTTTTCTCATATGTTTGAGAAATTATACTCATATAATTCTCTGCGCCTGCACCCCATTCCTTGTAGGAAGTGGATTCTAGCAATACTCTCCAAGTAATCAGTACATCAGAATCACTGGGGGAACTTTTAAAAGTATCGTATATGAATTTCTGTGTCACACCTCAGACCTAATGAATGCCAAGACTCCCTACCAGTGGTCTACTGACCTGGGTTCAAATCCCATGTCTTCTACTCACTAGTTAAATGGCCTTAACCAAAACATTTAAGTTCTCTAACTCTTCGTTTTCTCCACTGTAGAATGAAGATGATAAAACTACACATCTCACCAGGTTGTTTATATGGATTAAATGAGATATTGTAAGTCAAGTTCTTGGCACTGTGCCTACTACCAAGGGTAAGTGCACTCACCACTTGGTAACTATTGTTATTACCTAACTGGTCACACAGTCTGCACCTTTCCCTCCCCTCAGAAGGTGAGCCACACAGTACTAAGAAGGATTAGGTGGACAAGCTTTGTGGGAATGTAGGAATGAAGAGGACCTTTTAGCAGTGATGTTTCAGGTGAATAATTTTAGCCAGCACTTGTCTGTTTTGGTATTTTGTCTCCTGCTTGGAGAAATAAATTAAGGATACATAAATAAGAAAACCAAAGAGGTGGCTTGTTAGTTTTGTTTTTTTTTTCATTTGCAGTAAGCTTTACTAATTTGAAAACAACTGCCCTCTGGAACAAATGGAGAATTGTTTCACATTCTGTTAGGAACGTGTTATGGAATGCATGGCCCCTGTTGGCTCAGTGTACTTGCCTGATAAAATTTGTTGAATTCCTATCCGTTTTAGTACCATGCCAAGTGTTTATCTAGACAGAGCCAATGTACATTTTTCTGGAAACTAGCCAATTATAGGAATAAGAATCATTTCCGTTGGGAGGCCTCTTTGTGTTACTATTGATTGTCCTGCTGGGGGCACAGAAAGTCCCCTAACTTCCTAGCTGTGTGCTCCCTTCTACTTCCAGCATTCAGGACAGCACAAGAATCAGTGGGAGAACTTACCCCCTCTTTTTTGGGTAGTGAAAAATATCAAATATAAAAAAACATAAAACATTCTAAAGGATTGGGGGAGGAGTGAGGAAGGGCTGAACAGAAAATCGGTGATAAAGGGGTAGCACAAGGAGTCTTTGAGAGGTGGATTATTTCCTTCCCTTGATTGTAGTGGTGATTACAGGAATCTACACTTGTGATAAGGTTGCTTAGAACCCCTCCCCCCCAATACACACACACAAATGAGTGCATATAAAAGTGGTAAAATCTAAGTACGGTCTATGAATTGTACCAAAGTCGATTTTCTGGCTTTGATAGTGCAATTTCTGATAGTTTTTTGATAGTTTGATTTTCTGGTTTTGTAACATCTTATATAAGATGTTACAATTGTGGGAAACTAGGTGAGTGTACAAGGGACATCCCTGTACTATTTTTCAACTTCCTATGAACCGATAATTATTTCCAAATAAAAGGTTTCAAAAATTCCAAATGATCTGCCAACTCCTAACCATTTGAATGATAACATTTATTCAAAGGTATTCTAAGGAAAACCATTTCTTCATTTCTCATCAGCTAGATAAGAATGAATAATGGTCAGTTTTCTCAGTACTATGACCCTGATAAATGACAACTCAAGAACATTAGAATTTTCCTCATTTCCAGTTTAGTATTATGTACTGGCTTTTTTTTTTTAACCTAGAAATCACTTGCTACAGAGAGCAGAGTAGAAAGAGGCAGGCAAGCTTCCAAACGGAGGGACAGGAAAAACAAGTATGGAAGTGTAATGGAACTGAGGGGAGGTGGTTTTATAACTCTCCTTGACTTCAACAGCCAGAAAAGTTGAACTGTGTCCCCTCCCGCCCTGGTCTAGGGCTCCAAGCTGGTATATGACTCACTATAATGTCCTTTTGTCTTTTCATCCACATCAGTGGCCCTGCAATTTCTCACTTGAGGTCCAGGTTTGGAAAGATAAGTCTGTTTCCTTGAGTCATATTCTATAAAGAGATCAGGGTAACTTTCTCCAAATCTATGTATTTGTTTCATTTCATTAAAAAATATATATTTATTTGCTTATTTATTTGGCTGCACTGAGTCTTAGTTGCAGCATGCAGGAGTTTCATTGTGGAGGTGGGATCTAGTTCCCTGACCAAGGATCGAACCCGAGCCCCCTGCATTGAGAGCACGGAGTCTTAAACGCTGGACCACCAGGGAAGTCCCTGTTTCATTTCTTCATTCCTTCATTTATTGAACATTTCTTGAGCTTCCATTAAAAATGTAATAAGGGAAAAGTAGGAGATGGCTCCTTCCCTCAAGGAGACAGACACAGTCCTACCACTGCTATTACTACTGCTGCTGCTGCTGCTGCTACTACAATGCAATATCATATAGAGATTTGGGTACACATTCCATAGGGGAACTGAGGAGAAAGCAGTGAGGTGCTAGGAATCCCAGGGAGGAGCCATTGGAAAAGCTTCACACAGGAAGAGTCTTTTTTTTTTTTTAACATCTTTATTGGGGTATAATTGCTTTACAATGGTGTGTTACTTTCTGCTTTATAACAAAGTGAATCAGTTATACATATACATATGTTCCCATATCTCTTCCCTCTTGCGTCTCCCTCCCTCCCACCCTCCCTATCCCACCCCTCCAGGCGGTCACAAAGCACCGAGCTGATCTCCCTGGGCTATGTGGCTGCTTCCCACTAGCTGTCTACCTTACGCTTGGTAGTGTATATATTGAGCTGGGTTTCAAAGACTAGGCAGCAGTTTACGAGGTGAAGGAGGAGGAAGCAAGGCATTCCAGGCAGAGGGAATGAACTTGGAGGCATAAAAGAAGTGTGGATTGAGAGTTCGGTGTGTATGAATAGGAAATGATAAAGTAATTTGAAGACAGGTTGTGAAGAACTTTATGTCATGCTTAGGATATTGGCTTTTTATCTTCAAGACAATGGGAACTAGATTTTTTTCTTGTTTACCTATTTATATGTTAATGTGTTACTATTACTTAATAATACAAACAAATATAAATATTATATGATCATATATAATAAATGTAATAAATAATATAAATATAAAAAATATACTTATGCTAACTTACTAACATTATTATGTGAATAATTTTTTTGGTAGTTCATTACAAAAAAAAGAAAGAAAATGTCTACATACTACTTTTCTGGCCTAAGAAGTATTTTTCATTGAATAGAGCAACTTTGTTTTAGAAAGCATGACTTCCTTACAAACAATGTATTGAACAAAATCAGTGCAAGTCCACTGCTCTCAGTAACTGCTTGTTTTTGGAGTGCTGCTCAGAACATTTCAAAGAGAGACTGCTCTAGCAAGGCCTTGCACAATGGCAAGACAGAGGCAAAATGCTTTTTACTTACTAAAATTTCATTAAAAAAAAAAGATCAACAAAAATTTCAGGGGAATGTTCAATACTTAAAGTCCATTGGTACCATGTTTTTTAGATTTACTTGGACCTTAAACTGTTGTTTTAAAATACTGATATTAGGGCTTCCCTGGTGGCGCAGTGGTTGAGAATCTGCCTGCCAATGCAGGGGACACGGGTTCGAGCCCTGGTCTGGGAAGATCCCACATGCTGCGGAGCAAATAGGCCCGTGAGCCACAACTACTGAGCCTGCGCATCTGCAGCCTGTGCTCCGCAACAAGAAAGGCCGCGACAGTGAGAGGCCCGCGCACAGCGATGAAGAGTGGCCCCCACTTGCCACAACTAGAGAAAGCCCTCGCGCATTAAACGAAGACCCAACACAGCAAAAATAAATTAATTAATTAATAAACTCCGACCCCCAACATCTTTTTTAAAAAAAAAACAAACAAACTTAAAAACAAAAATACTGATATTAGAGTCTGGTTTTTTATTTAGCTGGCTTCCCAAGCATTCATCATGAGAATCCTGCACCTTCATTGGACAGTTATTCCCAGAGCATGCACACAAAGTTGTCTGTGCAAGACTCTATGGAAAAGTCTACTCCTGGCATTTGGAAGGTCTATCCTTGTGACTTATGGCTTGGGCATCCATTTGGAACCATTGTGAACCATTTGAGGGGCTCACACTGTCTAAATTAAGAGAGTATTTCTTACCAGGTGGCTTCCTCCTCTTCTGCCTGCACCTCAGTTTCAGCTGCTCCTAGAGATACCTGTCTCTCTTTTTGAGGTTCTCCCTAGGGCCATCCAACGTAAATTTTAGTGTTGCCACATATTTTAAGTCAGACTTACTCCAAACAAACCTCCCAAATTTGGTGAAAGTCAACCAAACCATTTTTAGTGATTCAGTAACAGAAAACTAGAAATGTAACTTATAAATTACTTTCCTTAATAAATTCGAACACAGTAGTTAGGAATCCACCTGCCAATGCAGGGGACATGGGTTCAAGCCCTGGTCTGGGAAGATCCCACATGCTGCGGAGCAGCTAAGCCTGTGAGCCACAACTACTGAGCCTGTGCTCTAGAGCCCATGAGCCACAACTACTGAGCCTGCGTGCCACAACTACTGAAGCCCACACGCCTAGAGCCCATGCTCCACAAGAGAAGCCACTGCAGTGAGAAGCCCGCACACCGCCAGTGACGAGTAGCCCCTGCTTGCCAAAACTAGAGAAAGCCTGCGGGCAGCAACGAAGACCCAACGCAGCCATAAATAAATAAATAAATAAATAAATAAATAAATAGACAAAAAAAATTTTTAAACAACAATAATATAAATTTACCTTCCTTAACAACAACAAAAGGCAACAAAAGAACAACAATGACAACAAAAACAAGACAGAAAAAGAGAGATCCTGAAAATACATAGAAGAAGGGCAGGGTAGGGCTTCCCTGGTGGCGCAGTGGTTGGGAGTCCGCCTGCCGATGCAGGGGACACGGGTTCGTGCCCCGGTCCGGGAAGACCCCACATGCCGCGGAGCGGCTGGGCCTGTGAGCCACGGCCGCTGAGCCTGCGCGTCCGGAGCCTGTGCTCCGCAGCGGGAGAATCCACAGCAGTGAGAGGCCCGCGTACCGCAAAAACAAAAAAAAAGGACAGGGTAGAAAAAGAGGCAGTTATTGCAATGGTGTGAGAAATGATCAGGCCCTGAAAGACAGTGATTTTGATGGGTTTGTGTTACTAAGTTGGTCTAATTGATCTCGGAGAGACAGCAGTGAGCAGTCCTAAAGAGAGATCTTAGTTCCCTGCCCAGGAATTGGACCTGGGTAGCC
Organism: Lipotes vexillifer; assembly: GCF_000442215.2. Classification (NCBI taxonomy): domain Eukaryota; kingdom Metazoa; phylum Chordata; class Mammalia; order Artiodactyla; family Lipotidae; genus Lipotes; species Lipotes vexillifer. The sequence continues at coordinate 1,001,130 of NW_006777952.1, read as the reverse complement.
TGGATGAAAATCAGGAATCCTAGCCGCTAGATCACCAGGGACTAGAGGCTAGAAAGAAAGTGGCCCTGGCCCTTTCCCCCACTTGAAAGCAAGAATGTTTCAAGGAGGCAAAAACTGTAAAAATAGGTACAAAGTTTATTATTAGGGACACAGTACAAGGTATGGGAGAGCACACAGAGCATAAAGTTTATTTAAGACAGAAACTAGGCAGAAATACATACCCAGAGAGAAAGCTTATGGGCGTCCTGAACAAAGAGTGCAGTAACGAGGTGATTTAAATTAATATTTAAATAGGACAGTCCTTCCAGGTCTTTGTTTACCTTTGGCTAATTATCTTGTTTCTTTTTTCACACCTGACTGGTCCCAGGACCCTCCCCAACATGTGTGCGCAACATTTAAAAAATTTAATTTATTATTTTTTTTGTATAGAAATGTTTTATTTTTTGAATTTTATTTTATTTTAATTTTTTTATACAGCAGGTTCTTATTAGTCATCCAATTTATACATATTAGTGTATACATTTCAATCCCAATCTCCCAATTCATCCCACCACCACCCCCCTGCCGCCTTCCCCGCTTGGTGTCCATACGTTTGTTCTCTACATCTGTGTCTCAATTTTTGCCCTGCAAACCGGTTCATCCGTACCATTTTCTAGGTTCCACATATATGCATTAATATACGATATTTGTTTTTCTCTTTCTGACTTACTTCACTCTGTGTGACAGTCTCTAGGTCCATCCATGTCTCTACAAATGACCCAATTTCATTCCTTTTTATGGCTGAGTAATATTCTATTGTATATATGTACCACTTCTTCTTTATCCATTTGTCTGTCGATGGGCATTTGGGTTGCTTCCATGACCTGGCTATTGTAAATAGTGCTGCAATGAACATTGGGGTGCATGTGTCTCTCTGAATTATGGTTTTCTCTGGGTATATGCCCAGTAGTGGGATTGCTGGGTCATATGGTTATTCTATTTTTACTTTTTAGAGAACCTCTACACTGTTCTCCATAGTGGCTGTATCAATTTACATTCCCACCAACAGGGCAAGAGGGTTCCCTTTTCTCCACACCCTCTCCAGCATTTCTTGTTTATAGATTTTCTGATGATGCCCATTCTAACCAATGTGAGGTGATACCTCATTGTAGTTTTGATTCGCATTTCTCTAAAAATTAGTGATGTTGAGCAGCTTTTCATGTGTCTCTTGGCCCTCTGTATGTCTTCTTTGGAGAAATGTCTCTTTAGGTCTTCTGCCCGTTTTTTGATTGGGTTGTTTGTTTTTTTCATATTGAGCTGCATGAGCTGTTTGTATATTTTGGAGATTAATCCTTTGTCAGTTGCTTCGTTTGTAAATATTTTCTCCCCTTCTGAGGGTTGTCTTTTCATCTTGTTTACTGTTTCCTTTGCTGTGCAAAAGCTTTTAAGTTTCATTAGGTCCCATTGGTTTATTTTTGTTTTTTATTTCCATTATTCTAGAAGATGGGTCAAAAAAGATCTTGCTGTGATTTATGTCAAAGGGTGTTCTTCCTATGTTTTCCTCTAAGAGTTTTGTTGTTGTTGTGGTTGTAAAGAGATATTTACTGGGACTCTTGTATAGAAAGGACAAGCTCAAGAAGGAACATGGCAGAATTACAAGATTATGAAAGCCACGGTCCAGGAAAACCTGGACCAAGGAAGCACTCTTTAAAAATCTTGAGCATGGTAGTACTTTGTATAGCACATAATAAATTTATAGAACTTACTATTTGAGGATGGTAGTAGAAATACCTCTTTTTTTTTAAATGGTACAGTTAATACTTTGACTGTGAGAGACACACAAAACTATTAACAAAGTTGAAATATATCTAATTGAATCCTGGAACAGATGGAGTATCTGAGCATCCATATCCCTAAGATCAAGGCAAAAGCTTTAAATAGTCATCCAACAATTCAGTGTAAACCAACTCATTTTTTTAATATCCTGAAAGCAGAGTTTTTTATCTTAATGGATGATTACACCTGGGAAATTGTACCTGCCTTAATAGTCTGCTTCATCCACTTTACTTCGGGTTGACTTTGCCTTACAGAAAGCAACCATTAAAGTTTCTTTTCCCTTGCCAAAGATTTAAAAAGTACTCAAGCATTATATACAAATACAGAAAGGCCTATGCCAAGTTAACAAATGAAAATTTTAACTCAAAATGAGATATGCACACTGACAGTAAGTGCATTGGTATACTTTATACAAAATGATGCTGGAGAGTTTACAAACAATTGGTGATGTAAAACAGTGGTTTCCTAGGAACTTACTTAATCAGACCTTTAGAGGGCCCTAGCAAACTTCATTTTTAACAAGGGTGCCAGATGATTCTAGAATTTGATTAAAGTGTAGTTTGGGGAAGCACTTTTAACCTTCATTGTGTGTCAGATTACATATACAATAAAATTAAATTACAAACCATGTAACTGAAGAAAAAATAATATCCTTATATAAACTATTAGTAGATACCTAAACACAATATGGCTTTTAAAATGAAAACATGTGTGTATAGTTGTATTCATAAAGTACACTAATCAAAAGCTATACAGTATTAACAGCAAATCCAAATACAAATGAAGATATTCCTCTGAATTTCGTGTTTCATTGAGCATCAAAACCCACCAATCTTTTAGTCCTTTTCTTGTGCATTATTCTGTATCCACATTCTGTGCGTCGAATTGGATCCCTTGATTTTATTTCATTTTCTGTGTGACATTCTCCACAGATATATATCATTGGCTGTTGCTTTGGGAGTTGAACGTCCTTCTGGGTGTCCACTGTTGTACCCACATAACATGGAGAAACTTCTCTGTGCTTGCAAACAGATTCTGACTCACCGCTGTGTCCCCTCTAAGAGTTTTATAGTGTCCGGTCTTACATTTAGGTCCTTCATCCATTTGGAGTTTATTTTTGTGTATGGTGTTAGGGAGTGTTCTAATTTCATTCTTTTACATGTAGCTGTCCAGTTTTCCCAGCACCACTTATTGAAGACTGCCTTTTCTCCATTGTATATCCTTGCCTCCTTTGTCATAGATTAGTTGACATAGGTGTGTGGGTTTATCTCTGGGTTTTCTATCCTATTCCATTGATCTATATTTCAGTTTTTGTGCCAGTACCACATTGTCTTGCTTACTGTAGCATTGTAGTATAGTCTGAAGTCAGGGAGTCTGATTCCTCCAGCTCTGTTTTTTTCTCTCAAGATTGCTTTGGCGGGGCTTCCCTGGTGGCGCAGTGGTTAAGAATCTGCCTGCCCATGCAGGGGACATGGGTTCGCACCCTGGCCCAGGAAGATCACACATGCTGCAGAGCAACTAAGCCCATGCAACACAGTACTAAGCCTGCGCTCTAGAGCTCACATGACACAACTAGTGAGCCTACATGCCACAACTACTGAGGCCCGTGTGCCTAGAGCCTGTGCTCTGCAACAAGAGAAGCCACTACAATGAGAAGCCCGCGCACTGCAACAAAGAGTAGCCCCCGCTCGCCACAACCAGAGAAAGACCGCGCACAGCAGCGAAGATCCAATGCAGCCAAAAGTTAAAAAAAATAAAAAATATATATTTTTGGCTATTCAGGGTCTTTTGTGTCTCCACACAAATTTTAAGACTTTTTGTACTAGTTCTGCAGAAAATGCCATTGGTAATTTGATAGGGATGCATTGAATCTGTAGACTGCTTGGGGTAGTGTATTCATTTTCACAATACTGATTTTTCCAATCTAAGAAAATCCTATATCTCTCCATCTGTGTCGTCTTTGATTTCTTTCATCAGTGTCTTCTAGTTTTCTGAGTATAGTTCTTTTACCTCCTTAGGAAGGTTTATTCCTAGGTATTTTATTCTTTTTGTTGCCATGGTAAATAGAATTGTTTCCTTAATTTCTCTTTCAGATTTTTCATCATTAGTGTATAGGAATGCAAGAGATTTCTGTGCATTAATTTTGTATCCTGCAACTTTACCAAATTCATTGATTAGCTCTAGTAGTTTTCTGGTGGCACCTTTAGGATTATCTATGTATAGTATCATGTCATCTGCAAACAGTCACAGTTTCACTTCTTTTCCAATTTGTATTCATTTTATTTCTTTTTCTTCTCTGATTGCCATGGGGAGGAATTCCAAAACTATGTTGAATAATAGTGGTGAGAATGAACATCATTATCTTGTTCCTGACCTTAGAGTAAATGTTTTCAGTTATTCACCATTGAGAATGATGGTTGCTGTGGGTTTGTTGTATATGGCCTTTATTATGTTGAGGTAGGTTCTCTCTATGCCCACTTTCTGGAGAGTTTTTATCATATATGGGTGTTGAATTTTGCCAAAAGCTTTTTCTGCATCTATTGAGATGATCATATATGGATTTTATTCTTCAATTTGTTAATATGGTGTATCACATTGATTGATTTGCGTATATTGAAGAATCCTTGCATCCCTGGGATAAATCCTACGTGATGATGGTGTATGATCTCTTTTAATGTGTTGTTGGATTCTGTTTGCTAGTATTTTGTTGAGGATTTTTGCATCTATATTCATCCGTGATATTGGTCTGTAATTTTCTTTTTTTGTAGTATCTTTTTCTGGTTTTGGTATCAGGGTGATGGTGGCCTCATACAATGAGTTTGGGAGTGTTCCTCCCGCTGCAGTTTTTTGGAAGAGTTTGAGAAGGATGGCTGTTAGCTCTTCTCTAAATGTCTAATAGAATTCACCTGTGAAGCCATCTGGTCCTGGACTTTTGTTTGTTGGAAGAATTTTAATCACAGTTTCAATTTCATTACTTGTGATTCATCTGTTCATATTTTCCATTTCCTCCTGGTTCAGTACTGGAAATTTATACCTTTCTAAGAATTTGTCCATTTCTTCCAGGTTGTCCATTTTATTGGCATAGAGTTGCTTGTAGTAGTCTCTTAGGATGCTTTGTATTTCTGCGGTGTCCATTGTAACTTCTCCTTTTTCATTTCTAATTTTATTGATTTGAGTCCTCTCCCTCTTTTTCTTGATGAGTCTGGCTAAAGGTTTATCAATTTTGTTCATCTTCTCAAAGAACCAGCTTTCAGATTTATTGATCTTTGCTATTGTTTTCATTGTTTCTATTTCATTTATTTCTGCTCTGATCTTTATGATTTCCTTCCTTCTACTAATTTTGGTTTTTGTTTGTTCTCCCTTCTCTAGTTCCTTTTGGTGTAAGGTTAGATTGTTTATTTGAGATTTTTCTTGTTTCTTGAGGTAAGATTATATTGCTATAAACTTCCCTCTTAGAACTGCTTTTGCTACATCCCATAGGTTTTGGATCGTCATATTTTAGTTGTCATTTGTCTTTAGGTATTTTTTGATTTCTTCTTTGATTTTTTCACTGATCTCTTGGTTATTTAGTAACATATTGTTCAGCCTCCAGGTGTTTGTGTTTTTTATGTTTTCTCCCCTGTAATTGATTTCTAATGTCATAGCATTGTGGTCAGAAAAGATGCTTGATATGATTTCAATTTTCTTAAATTTACCGAGGCTTTATTTGTGACCCAAGATGTAATCTATCCTGGACAATGGTCCGTGTGCACTTGAGAAGAAAGTGTAATCTGCTGTTTGGGGATGGAATGTCCTATAAATATCAATTAAGTCTATCTGGTCTATTGTGTCATTTAAAGCTTGTGTTTCCTTATTAATTTTCTGACTGGATGATCTGTCCATTGGTGTAAGTAAGGTGTTAAAGCCCCCCACTATTATTGTGTTACTGTTGATTTCCTCTTTTATAGCTGTTAGCAGTTGCCTTATGTTTTGAGGTGCTCCTATGTTGGGTGCATATATATTTATAATTGTTATATCTTCTTCTTGGATTGATCCCTTGATCATTATGTAGTGTCCCTCCTTGTTTCTTCTAACATTCTTTATGTTAAAGTCTATGTTATCTGATATGAGCATTGCTACTCCAGCTTTCATTTGATTTCCATTTGCATGTAATATCTTTTGCCATCCCCTCACTTTCAGTCTGTATGTGTCCCTAAGTCTGAAGTGTGTCTCTTGTACACAGCATATATATGGTCTTGTTTTTGTATCCATTCAGCAAGCCTGTATCTTTTGGATGGAGCATTTAATCCATTCACATTAAAGGTAATTATTGATATGTATGTTCCTATTACCATTTTCTTAATTGTTTTGGGTTTGTTTTTGTAGGTCCTTTGCTTCTTTTGTGTTTCCCACTTAGAGAAGTTTCTTTAGCATTTGCTGTAGGGCTGAATTTTCTTAGCTTTTGCTTGTATGTAAAGCTTTTGATTTCTCCGTCGAATCTGAATGAGATCCTTGCTGGTTAGGGTAATCTTTGTTGTAGGTTCTTCACTTTCATCACTTTAAATATATCGTGCCACTCCCTTCTGGCTGGTAGAGTTTCTGCTGAGAAATCAGCTGTTAACCTTATGGGAGTTCTGTTGTATGTTATTTGTCATTTTTCCCTTGTTGCTTTTAATAATTTTTGTCTTTAATTTTTGTCAGTTTGATTACTATGTGTCTCAGTGTGTTTCTCCTTGGGTTTATCCTGCCTGGGACTCTCTGTGCTTCCTGGACTTGGGTGGCTATTTCCTTTCCCATGTTAGGGAAGTTTTTGACTATAATCTCTTCAAATATTTTCTTGGGTCCTTTCTCTCTCTCTTCTTCTTCTGGGACCCCTATAATGCGAATGTTGCTGCGTTTAATGTTGTCCCAGAGGTCTCTTAGGCTGTCTTCATTTCTTTCTTTTTTTTTTTTTTAATAATTGTGTACTTTAATTTTTTTTTATTAATTTATTTTTGGCTGCATTGGGTCTTCGTTGCTGCACGCAAGCTTTCTCTAGTTGGGGCGAGCAGGGAGTACTCTTTGTTGCAGTGTGTGGGCTTCTCATTGCGGTGGCTTCTCTTGTTGCAGAGCACAAGAGTTTTTCTTAGATCTCTGAAACATTTCAAGCTCTTTGCTTTTTTCCTTTTCTAGCTCTGGGGTTTTAGAGAAGCGGGAACGAGAAGGCATTTGTCTCGCCTTCTGGTTCACCTAAACACCTTCCACAGTGCTTCCGCTGCGCAGAAACCAGGGCATCACGGGGACCGAGGATGGGGAGGGGGCAGGATTTCTGGAACCTTTCCCAAAGGTATTTGCGTCCTTATCCAGGATCAGTGGGAATGAAGGCCAAAAAACAGTGGCATGCTCACTGAGAGACTTTTCTCAAGGAATTCTCTCCAGGAGCAAACCCAGGTGGGAAGTGGACTTTAAAATTCTCTCTTTCCAGAACAGTGGTTCTTAACTTTGGCTGCACATTGGAAATCACCTGGCAAATTAAAAATACTGATACCTGGGGCCCAGCCCCCAGGGATTCTGATTTAATCAGTCCAGGCATCAGGATTTTATTCTTTAAAACTATTTTAGGTTCACAGATCATATACCCTTCACACCTGCTTCCCTGAATGTTATATCACATAACCTTGGTGCATTTATCGAAACTAAAAAATTAACATGGGTACAAAACTATTAACTAGATTACAGACTTTACTTGGATTTTTATCAGATTTTCCATCATGTCCCTTTTCTGTTGCAGGATCCAATCCAGGATATCAAGTTGCATTTAGAGCTATTGTTTTTTTTTTCCCTAAGTAACTTTGTTACTTTGAAATAATTAACAGATTCATAGGAAGTTGCAAAGATAGAGGTCCCATGTACCCTTCATCCAGTTTTCTTCAATGATTAAGGCACGCGGGCTTCAGTAGTTGTCGCACGTGGGCTCAGTAGTTGTGGCTTGCAGGCTCTAGAGCGCAGGCTCAGTAGTTGTGGCACGTGGGCTTAGTTGCTCCGCGGCATGTGGGCATGTGGGATCTTCCCAGACCAGAGCTCGAAACCATGTCCCCTGCATTGGCAGGCGGATTCTTTGTTTTGTTTTGTTTTGTTTTTGTTTTCTTGGCAATACGCGGGCCTCTCACTGTTGTGGCCTCTCCTGTTGCGGAGCACAGGCTCCGGACACACAGGCTCAGCGGCCATGGCTCACGGGCCTAGCCGCTCCGCGGCATGTGGGCTCTTCCCAGACCGGGGCACGAACCTGCGTCCCCTGCATCAGCAAGCAGACTCTCAACCATTGCGCCACCACAGAAGCCCGACAGGCAGATTCTTAACCACTGAGCCACCAGGGAAGCCCTGTCTTCATTTCTTTTCATTCTTTTTTCTTTATTCTGTTCCATAGCAGTGAATTCCACCATTCTGTCTTCCAGGTCACTTATCTGTTCTGCCTCAGTTATTCTGCTATTGATTTCTTGTAGTGTATTTTTCATTTCAGTTATTGTATTGTTCATCTCTGTGTGTTTGTTCTTTAATTCTTCTAGGTGTTTTTTATTTAATTCTTCCAGGACTTTGTTAAACATCTCTTGCATCTTCTTTGCCTCCATTCTTTTTCCAAGGTCCTGTATCACCTTCACTATCACTATTCTTAATTCTTTTTCTGGAAGGTTACCTATCTCCACTTCACTTAATTGTTTTTCTGAGGTTTTATCTTGTTCCTTCATCTGGTACATATCCTCTGCCTTTTCACTTTGTCTCTCTTTTTGTGAATGTGGTTTTCCTTCCACAGGCTGCAGGATTGTCATTCTTCCTACTTCTGCTGACTGGCCTCTGGTGGATGGGGCTATCTAAGAGGCTTGTGCAAGCTTCCTGATGGGAGGGAGTGGTGCTAGGTAGAGCTGGGTATTGCTCTGGTGGGCAGAGTTCAGTAAAACTTTAATCCGTTTGTCTGCTGATGGGTGAGGCTGAGTTCCCTCCCTTTGGCTGTATTGGCTGAGGCAACTCAGCACTGGAGGCTACAGGCTCTTTGGTGGGGCTATATGGTGGACTCCAGGAGGGCTCACGCCAATGAGTACTTCCCAGAATTTCTGCTGCCAGCATCCTTGTCCTCATGGTGAGACACAGCCACCCCCTGCCTCTGCAGGAGACCCTCTAACACTAGCAGGTACGTCTAGTTCAGTCTCCTATGGGGTCATTGCTACTTCCTCTGGGTCCTGATGTGCACATTACTTTGTGTATGCCCTCCAAGAGTGGAGACGCCAGTTTCCCCCAGTCCTGTCAAAGTCATGCAATCAAATCCTGCTAGCCTTCAAAGTCTGATTCACTGGGAATTCCTCCTCCCATTGCCAGATCCCCAGGTTGGGAAGCCTAACGTGGGGCTCACAACCTTCACTCCAGTGGGTGGACTTCTGTGGTATAATCGTTATCCAGTTTGTGAGTCACCACCCAGTGGTTATGGGATTTGATTTTATTGTGATTGCACCCCTCCTCCCGTCTCATTGTGGTTTCTCCTTTGTATTTGGATGTGGGGTATCTTTTTTGGTGAGTTCCAGTGTCTTCCTGTTGATAATTGTTCAGCAGTTAGTTATGATTCTGGTGCTCTCATAAGAGGGAGTGAGTGCAAGTCCTTCTACTCTGCCAACTTGAACCAATTTACGTGTATGCAATTTTTTGCTAAGATGGATCCCACTGCAGAGGTCTGTGGGTGCATGTCCACCCTTATTATGGGGTGGCACCTCCTTCCTTTTTGACCCCCAAGTAGCCTTCCTGCACATGTGCAGACAGGGAAATTTTCTTTGACCTCAGTAGTGGTCATCTTATCTCTTTACTTCAGCAGAGCTCAGCTTCTGCCATTACCTTTGTCCTTGGAATGTCTGGGTGAGAACAAAGCTTTAATTTTACTCCACTTGACAAACACAGCTGTTTGGCCCAGGGGCCCATCTATCTTCTACCTCACCTCCACTTGGGCCCTAGCCCAGACAAAGCCCCCTGCCTTAGCAGGGAGGGTTCTTTTTCCATTCGGATTTACACAGCCAATAACAAAATGGATGCTAAGACTGAAATAGCACAGGCTTTAATCAATGGCCAGAGAATGGAGAAGTAGGAACTTAGTTTGAAAATCAACTTCTCCTTGCAAGACCACCGGAATCACGACTAACTGCTGAACAACCATCAACAGGAAGACACTGGAACTAACCAAAAACGATACCCCACATCCAAAGACAAAGGAGAAGCCAGAATGAGACGGTAGGAGGGGCGCAATTACAATAATATCAAATGCCATACTCCTGGGTGGGTGACTCACAAACTGGAGAACATATACCACAGAAGACCACCCACTGGATTGAAGGTTCTGAGCCCACATCAGGCTTCTGAATTTGGGGGTCTGGCAATGGGAGGAGGAATTCCTAGAGAATCAGACTTTGAAGGCTAGTGGGATTTGATTGCAGGACGACAGGACTGGGGGAAACAGAGACTCCACTCTTGGAGGGCACACACAAAGTAATGTGCGCATTGGGACCCAGGGGAAGGAGCAGTGACCCCATAGAGACTGAACCAGACCTGAAGAGGCGGGGTGTGGCTGTGTCTCACCGAGAGAACAGGGACACTGGCAGCAGAAATTCTGGGAAGTACTCCTTGGTGTGAGCCCTCACAGAGACCTCCATTAGCCCCACCAAAGAGCCTGGGTAGGCTCCAGTGTTGGGTTGCCTCAGGCCAAACAACCAACAGGGAGGGGACCCACCCAGCCCCACCCAGCCCCACCCAGCAGCAGACAAGCAGATTAAAGTTTTACTGAGCTCTGCCCACCAGAGCAACAGCCAGCTCTACTCACCACTGGTTCCTCCCATCAGGACACTTTCATAAGTCTCTTAGATAGCCTCATCCACCAGAGGGCAGACAGCAGAAGAAGAACTACAATCCTGCAGCCTGTGGAACAAAAATCACATTCACAGAGAGATAGACAAGATGAAAAGGCAGAGGGCTATGTACCAGATGAAGGAACAAGATAAAACCCCAGAAAAACAACTAAATGAAGTGGAGATAGGCAACCTTCCAGAGAAAGAATTCAGAATAATGGTAGTGAAGATGATCCAGGACCTCGGAAAAAGCATGGAGGCAAAGATTGAGAAGATGCAAGAAATGCTTAACAAAGATCTTGAAAAATTAAAGAACAACCAAACAGAGATGAACAATACAATAACAAATGAAAAATACACTAGAAGGAATCAATTGCAGAATAATTGTGGCAGAAGGACGGATGAGTGACCTGGAAGACAGAATGGTGGAATTCACTGCTGTGGAACAGAATAAAGAAAAAAGAATGAAAAGAACTGAAGACAGCCTAAGAGACCTCTGGTGCAACATTAAACTCACCAACATTCGCATTTCAGGGGTCCCAGATGGAGAAGAGAGAGAGAAAGGACCTGAGAAATATTTGAAGAGAGTATGGTTGAAAATTTCCCTAACATGGGAAAGGAAACAGCCACCCAAGTCCAGGAAGCATAGAGAGTCCCATACAGGATAAACCCAAGAAGAAACATGCCGAGACACATAGTAATCAAATTGGCAAAAATTAAAGACAAAGAAAAATTATTGAAAGCAGCAAGAGAAAAATGACAAATAACATACAAGGGAACTCCCATAAGGGTAACAGCTGATTTCTCAGCAGAAACTCTACAACCCAGAAGGGAGTGGCATGATATACTTAAAGTGATGAAAGTGAAGACCCTACAACCAAGATTACCCTACCCAGCAAGGATCTCATTCAGATTCGACGGAGAAAGCAAAAGCTTTACAGACAAGCAAAAGCTAAGAGAATTCAGCACCACCAAACCAGCTCTACAACAAATGCTAAAGGAACTTCTCTAAGTGGGAAACACAAAAGAAGAAAAGGACCTACAAAAAAACCCCAAACAATTAAGAAAATGGTAATAGGAACATACACATCAATAATTACCTTAAACGTGAATGGCTTAAATGCTCCAACCAAAAGACACAGGCTCACTGAATGGGTACAAAAACAAGACCCATATATAATCTGTCTACAAGAGACCCACCTCAGACCTACGGACACATACAGACTGAAAGTGAGAGGATAGAAGAAGGTATTCCACACAAATGGAAATGAAAAGAAAACTGGAATAGCAGTACTCATATCAGATAAAATAGACTTTAAAATAAAGAATGTTACAAGAGACAAGGAAGGACACTACATAATGATCAAGGGATCAATCCAAGAAGAAGATATAACAATTATAAATATATATGCACCCAACATAGGAGCACCTCAATACATAAGGCAACTGCTAACAGCTGTAAAAGAGGAAATCGACAGTAACACAATAATAGTGGGGGACTTTAACACCTCACTTACACCAACGGACAGATCATCCAGACAGATAATTAATAAACACAAGCTTTAAATGACACAATAGACCAGATAGATTTAAT
>NW_006777952.1:978890-987091 GCF_000442215.2 Lipotes vexillifer | reverse complement strand
AGAACACTCCCTAACACCATACACAAAAATAAACTCAAAATGGATTAGACACCTAAGTGTAAGACTGGACACTAAAACTCTTAGAGGAAAACATAGGAAGAACACCCTTTGACATAAATCACAGCAAGATCTTTTTTGATCTGCCTGCTAGAGTACTGGAAATAAAAACAAAAATAAACAAATAGGACCTAATGAAACTTAAAAGCTTTTGCACAGCAAAGGAAACCATAAACAAGATGAAAAGACAACCCTCTGAATGGGAGAATATATTTGCAAACAAATCAACAGACAAAGGATTAATCTCCAAAATATATAAACAGCTCATGCAGCTCAATATTAAAAAAGCAAACAACCCAATCAAAAAATGGGCAGAAGACCTAAACAGAGATTTCTCCAAAGAAGACATACAGATGGCCAAGAAGCACATGAAAAGCTACTCACCGTCACTAATTATTAGAGAAATGCAAATCAAAACTACAATGAGGTATCACTTCACACTGGTTAGAATGGGCATCATCAGAAAATCTACAAACAACAATGTTGGAGATGGTGTGGAGAAAGAGGAACCCTCTTGCACTGTTGGTGGGAATGTAAATTGATACAGCCACTATGGAGAACAGTATGGAGGTTCCTTAAAAAACTAAAAATAGAATTACCATATGACCCAACAATCCCACTACTGGGCATATACCCAGAGAAAACCATAATTCAGAGAGACACATGCACCCCAATGTTCATTGCAGCACTATTTACAATAGCCAGGACATGGAAGCAACCCAAATGCCCATCGACAGACAAATGGATAAAGAAGAAGTGGTATATATATACAATAGAATATTACTCAGCCATAAAAAGGAAATGAAATTGGGTCATTTGTAGAGACGTGGATGCATCTAGAGACTGTCATAGAGAGTGAAGTATGTCAGAAAGAGAAAAACAAATATTGTATATTAACAAATATATGTGGAACCTAGAAAAATGGTACAGATGAACAGGTTTGCAGGGCGGAAACTGAGACACAGATGTAGAGAACAAACATATGGACACCAAGCGGGGAAGTCGGCGGGGGGGTTGTGGTGGTGTCGTGATGAATTGGGCGATTGGGATTGATATGTATACACCGATGTGTATAAAATGGATGACTAATGAGAACCTTTTCGATAAAAAAATAAAATAAAATTCAAAAAAGAAAAAAGAAAAAAAATAGTAATGGGCGAGTGTTACTGTCTTACTTTGATAAATGTACCACAGTTATGTACTAGGAGCAAATGGGTGAAGAGTATAAGGGAAGTCTGTATTCTCTGTAACTTTTCTGTAAATCTAAAATTACTCCAAAATAAAATGTTTATTTAAAAAAAGAAAAGAAAAGAAAATCAACTTCTCAACCTGCTTGAGACACCATATATACAGGAGGGTCGAGGTAAAAGGAGGGAACTGAGTAAAGTGAGGGAGGACTTCTCTGGAGGTCCAGTGCTTAAGACTCCATGCTTCCACTGCAGGGGGCATGGGTTCAATCCCTGTTCAGGGAAGTAAGATCCCACATGCTGAGCAGCTCAGCAAAAAAAAAAAAAAGAGAGAGGGAGGAATATTTATGACTTATCCGAGAACAGAGGTGTGGTATGCTAGGAACTGGGACAACAATAGTTTTACACCACCCGTTTTCAGTCCTTCTATGGGCTCTTCTGGCTCTTCCTGTGGCAATTGTCAACTATCAGGTGTGTTATTTACCATGCAAATGTATTACAATGAGCATATAATGGGGGTCTACTGAAGGTCAGGTTTTCTACCACCTTGGACGTAGTTGGTTCTAACTGGTTTGGTGGGCTCTTGCTTTTCTATTCTGGTGGTTTCCTGTAAGACTAGGATAACACCTCCCTGCAGCTGAAGGGGGAGGATTAGAGCTCAAGGCTAACAGTCTTGGTAACATTTGGAGAGGGGAATGGGCAGATCTGTAGAAAACATAGGATGCAGAACTGGCAAGTTAAATGACTTATTATATATGAGAAGGAAAGAGAGGGAAGAGAAACATTAAGCACTTAGCTATGCTGGGCATTGAAGTAGACCCTTCATATACATCAACACATTTAATGTGCCCACAGATCTGAGAGACGGGTTTAGTGAATTATGTTTTGCAGATGAGGAAATAGGCTTAGGTAGGGCCTGATGCTATTATTTCTCTACATGAGGCAGGCCAAGCCATCTGTAGTTGATGTGAGCAAATTTTGTAATAAAATCGAGGACACGGAAAGCTGTACTTGTTTTTGGCATAATATGGCCAAAGTTATTGGACAGACTGAATAAGATCTAAGTCACATTATTAGAAGGGCTCGCTTTTCTTGAGTACCAGAGGATTTGGTCCCCAGAAGGAAGTCAATTTTCATGGTGGTGAATTATGTTAGATTTTAGGCACATTAGGCCCAAACCAACAACACCTCATCTATGGGCTCATACTCCGCTTCAGTCAAATGCTTCAGATCTCTCTTTTGACAAGGGTCAGCAAAAAACGAAGTTGGTTGGAAATCTTTTAACACTTGGAGAATGCTGGCAAAGAGAAAATTTGCAAGACTAAAGAATGGATTGGAGGGCTGGGTCTTCATTGTTCTGTGGAGGGGAGGTAGGTTTTGAGGAAGATGGGGGAGGGGCCATGGGAAGGCTTGAAGGAGAGGATCTCTGCAAGAGGAGGAGGAAGAGCTCCTTTTGGAAAAGTAGAGTAACCGGTTAGGATACCCTATGAAAACTGAAGCAATGAGGTTGTGCTCCTCTGGCGGTACATGGGTGCAAGTTATCCAAACCAAGGGCAGAAATCTCAGCATCCTTGTTACTACGTGTGATTTTGGGATTCTCCTCTGGGCCTCCAGTGAAGAGTTCCTGAGTCTGGGAATGGCTCCGGCAATAGTGGATTTGGGGTTAAGGATAATCCCACTCCTTGGTCGGTGGATGGGCAGTGGACCACGCCTCTACTGTGGACGACAGGACATCGAAGGCACCAACTGGCAGACAAGACGCAGGCAGAAGCGACTGTAAGGCTGAATCCCCTTTCTTTCTCCATTTCAGAGGGTGACTAGAGAACTAGGAGGACACAGAGGTGGTGTATGTGTGCAGAGGGGCTGGCAGAGTTAGTTTGCTGATGAGGTCCAGAGATTCGGACTGAGGTTTGTAATCCCAAAGCCCTCTCACTTTTCATGGCGGGTGACCTGTTTCAGTATTGGGTATGTGAGGGTGCTCTTAATGAGGCCGGAAAAGAAGAAAAAATTGTGTTGTGGTGTCGTAGTAGTCTGCTCTGAGACTTGATGCCAAAGTTTCTTAAATCTTGGTGGCCAGAACCTGGGAGAAGCTGCTCTTCTAACTAAAGCAGCTTGCAGTTTTCTGATTTATGTTTTAATGAAGACCACTCTTTTGTTTTGGAGAATTCCTTCCCAATACTTGAGTGGTCTTCTTGGTTTGGCAAAAGCAAAGACTTACTTCTATAGTGGAATGGGCAGTTGGGACACAGCTGAACTGCCCTGCATAATAATGCCAATGGTAATCTCCTTTTAAGTTAACTTGCGAGTCCAGCGTGAAACGGGTAGACGCAAATGTGGAAGGGAAATTACCTTCTGCTGGTGACATGTAGAAGCTGTTGAGAAGAGTGGAGAGATGACCTTGAGGGGCCCAGAATCCTTTTGGGAGGCAACGGGCTATAGATGCTGTACTTGTAATAGCCACTTCTGAATCTTCTCAGCTTTATATTAATAATTCTCCTATTATTTCCAAACTATCTGTAACAGCCAGGTGTTAGCTATATTTTAGGGAATTGAGGGAGGAGCCCATGTTCACACTTAGGATTTGCTTCTACCCTCTAGGACCTGCCCCCATCCCCCCAGGCCAGTGCGTTGGTAGCCACAGGTGGGTAGCTGTTTCTTCTGGGGCTCTAGTGGGTGGCTTGCTGCAGAAAGAATCTAGGAAGAATGTCTATTAAGCAAATGATGAGGCTTACTGGGGAGTGCCTGTGTTGAAGTTCAAGCAAATCTAGAAGTCTGACCTTAACTGAATCACAGATTAAGGATCAAGTGCATTCAGGGATGGATTCGTGGGGCATGAAAACATTTCAGGATTCCCAGTAGTGTTGGGCCAGGGGAGTGGATTTTCCTTTAGTAAGAGGGAGGGTCCTTTTCTGTTGTTGATAATTAACCTGAAGTAGGACCTCTAGATAAGAGAGGGAGAGTAATTAGCAGCACTCCCTGCCGGCTCAGGGGGGGACTAGTAGCTACTAGTAGGCCACAGGTAGTTTTTCATCCTTAAGTTTCCGTGAAGCCTTCCTTTAGTTGTGCCCTTTCCTTAACTTCCCTAGCCGACAGTTCTCCTTTCTCTGGCTCCTACTGCACTTTCTACCCACCTTTATCACAGCAGCCAATTATCTTTTAAAAAATTTAATTGAAGTGTAGTTTACTTACAGCCAATTATCTTGTAATTTGTAATCATGTTTCTGCCAGTAGACGGACTTCAAGGGGAAGGGACTGTGGCGCTGTTACACAGACTGTGGTTCAAATTCCAGCTGTGCCACTAGCTAGCTTTTTGACATTAGGCAATTACTTAATCGCTCTATGCCTGGGTTTCCTTATTAAAAATGGGCACAAGGCTCCGTATCGCCTGCGGTTGCTGGGAGAAATGAAGGTGACTGCGTGTAAAATACCAGACATAAACTATGTGAAAAGTAAAGGGCGCCTAGCAGGGTAAACGTTTGTTAATTAACCTGACTAACCTTTATTTGGTGCACTCAAACATTTACTGATCACCTACTGTGCTTCAGCGCTGGCAGCGCTCCCTCCTGCGGGAAGAACCCTCACGTGCGGCCCGTGGGCCTTGTCCCGCGGGCAGTCTCAGGACTGGATCCGCCGAAGAGAAAACCCCGCCCACAGCCCTTGCGATCTCGTTAGCGATTGGGCCGGGACCATCCCGCAGGCATTCTGGTTGCTAGGCTCGGGAGGTGGGGACCTAGGTTGCGCCTGCGCAGGTTGAGGGCGAAGATGCTTTCCGGTCGGGCGGGAGGAGGTGACGTCAGAAGCGGTGGCAAGCGGGGGCGTCCTGTAGCCCAGGTGACGGTATATCTGTGGGCCCTGGAACTGCGTCACAAGTCGGCGACTGAGCTTTGGCGTTGGTGGCCGAGGCAGCGAAGGCGGCAGCGGCGGCGACAGCTCTGGGGTTTGCGTCTCGGGGTGTGTCGGCCGCCGCTGCTGCTTGGGCCTGGTATGTACAAATGGCTGGTTAGGATTCTCGGCACCATTTTCCGTTTCTGTGATCGGCCGGTGCCTCCTGCCCGGGCCCTCCTGAAGAGGCGGCGCTCGAACAGGTGAGAGGAGAGGGGCCCGAGCGCCGGTCTGGCTGTTCCCCTCCCCCACCCCGGGCTCGGCCGGCATAGCGCTGATCCGGGCCTGGCAGGCAGGCCCCGCTCGGCAGAAACAGGTAGCTGGGCGGAGGCGGTAGAGGTGCGTGTCGCGGATGCCCTGGTGACGTAGTAGCTCCTCCGCGCTGTGCAGATGCTAATCCTGATGATGGAAGGAGCTAGTGGTCGGTGATGGTTGGGATCTTTCTTGTCAGAGTCCAAGCTGGTTGCTGTCAACAAATGGGGCTGTATCATATTTTGCTGCTCTTAGGTTGAAAACTGAAAATTGAAGGAATACTGTCTTTGTGTGGCTCCTGTTTACAAAGCGCACTCCTAAGTGTCATCTGTGCGCAATAAGTGCAGTTAAGTGAGACTCACAGCTTGCCGAAAGCCCTTTCGATTACACTTACTGTTCTCTTAGCACCAAGAGACAGCAGCTGTCTTGTTTTGAAACAAATGTCAAACTGTGTGTGTGTGTGTTTTGCTGGGGAGGGAGAGTGATTCTGTGTTTTAGAATTAGTGTATGAGAAAAAAAAAAAGTAGGTACTTCATTCCTTTAAAAAGATCACTAGTCTGTACTCTAAAATTCAGTTAAAAATTTTGGGAAACTAAAAGTTGTTCTCAGCATTTACCTGTTGGTTTGTCCCATTTCATAGTGTCTACCCCCTTCCCTAAGAATTAATCTAGAGAATAAAGTACCATACCAATTCTATACATAACCTCCCAACTTTTAATGATCAAGTGTTAATTTCATTTTTTTTATTAAGCCTCAAGATCATTGGAGGATGGTTTCTTGGAGCTTGAGAAAACAAGATGATTACTTAATGTATGAGTCTAAGAATTCAGATCATTGATGAATTGGCTGTGAGCTGAATTCCATCATGTGTTCCAGAGAGGGCAAGGTTTTAACGTATTCTTTCTACCTTTCTGTAGGGTTGACATAAGGATCATTTGACAACAAGTTGTAAAGTATCTAGAATGATGCTTAGGGTATATAAGGGTAGTGTTTGTATATTCTGACCCAAGGGCCTTGTGCAGAGGCTGGTGCGTGATAGGCACTTGGTACATATTTATTGAATAAGGAAATGTTAAATTCCTCTCCCCTGTCCTTTATTTTTACTGCGAATCTCTGCTGGTCAGGGAAATAGTGGCTTGTAGGTCAAACTCCTGGTCTTTACCACATCCTTTATCTAAAACAACTCTTTTAAATGTAAGCCATTTTTCAGTCCAGATGAAGATAGGAAGTCTTGTTGGGATGTTTAAAGTTATGAACTGAATGGTATTCTCCTGGGATTTATTCTGTTCATTTTTTTTGTAAATATGATCATTCATAATCATCTTTAGAAGGATGATTATACCATGAACTTTTAACATTCTTGAGGTATAGGTCCAAAAATTGCCTGAATTTCCAAATTCTTTGTTATCACTGTGACATAGTTTCCATGATAAAAATGAAGTTGAATATAACACCTTTTTCTGGCTGAGAACTATCTTTAGAGGCTTCTTGTATTGTCTACTTCTATCTGAAGTAGAAAGTGACTTTCTTTGGGGAGGGTGCCATCTTTCAAAAGGATATTATTTGTTCTTAAATCATTTCTGGAGAGAAAAGGAATAGCATGGTCCTAAGCTTTTACCTATATTCATTTACTAGTTAAGTAATTTCTGACCAGTTTCATGTTTGTACTTTAGCCAGACTACAGATTATTATGTAATAGGGAGTTTTGGATCTCATATAGTTGAAACCATAGTATTAACATCCTCAAATGATAAAGGCGTACTATAGCATAAATGTTAGTTGGATCTCATTTTATGACAAAGTGAATGGAAGGAGGTGTGTTGCACGAACAGTAAGCTTACTTGTAGGAGTGCATATGTGTGTATATGAATATATGCATATATATCTCTTTTCTCTTTTTTCAGCTCTCTGCTTTCTACAGTGGACACTGATGAAATACCAGCCAAAAGACCGAGATTAGGTATTACATATTAATTTTAAAAGTTAGTTTTTTAAATAAGAAAAGTTTATGTGTGGACAAAATTCAAAAGATAAAAAGTACATACAGTGAAAAGTAAGTCTCTTTCCTCTCCCTCTTCTACTCAGTTATCTTCACTAGACGTAACCAGTGTTAGCAGAGACGTAAGTATCTTTCCAGATAAATAAGCCTGTATGTTGAAAGTGCATTTCACATTTCCGAATCTTCCTATAAAGAAAAGGTGCTTTTTAAATTTGGGGGAGAAAACACTGTAAAAACTACTTCAAACTGAGTCGTCTAGTTCGGATAGCTGAGTGAACCAGTGTAATCTGTTGCCTCAAATTGTTTACTTCCCTATATCTGAAGGGCTAGGCATTGCTTGGTAGAAGAGAATAAAACTAGATTAAAGTAAAGGGAAAAGGCACAGTGGAATACTATAGTAATATTTTCCTCTTTCTCAAAAATGCATATGAATTTGAATCTACCTCCGGATGAGGTAAAGAGTGGACATGTCTGTGTTAAGACTTCATTTAAATCCAATGAGTGCTTACTGAGCCTGTCTTACTGTTGAGCAATGTGTTCGGTTCCACAGGAAATACAAAAATGAGTATGACAGGGTCTCTATTTTTAAGGACTTTAAAATTGTAGGGGTGTATGATTATATAGTGGGGGGTTTTAAGACAAGTACATAAATAATACTAATGTCTATGAGGATATGATAAGTGATATAAGAAAGGTAGTAACAAAATACTGTCCAATTTTCTTCTGGTTAAGAGTCTCAGTAGGGCTTCCCTGGTGGTGCAGTGGTTGGGGGTCTGCCTGCCGATGCAGGGGACACGGGTTCGTGCCCCGGTCCGGGAGGATCC
>NW_006777952.1:968633-978856 GCF_000442215.2 Lipotes vexillifer | reverse complement strand
AAAAAAAAAAAAAAAAAAAAAAAAAAAAAGTCAGTAAATATTTGATGAAGGATCTAATATGTGAAATGAGTCTTGAAGGATAGATAGGGTATCGACAGAGAGCAATAGGAAGGAAAAGCATTCTAGGCAGAGGGAACAGTATGGGAAATTGTGTAATTCAGGAAATAACAAATAGAACTTAGTGAAAAAGTTGATCAAAGAGAGAGTTCAAAATACAGAGGGACTTTGAATGCCAGGAATTTATACTGAATTCATTAGGACAGTATTTCCCAAAGCACAGGATAGATACCAATTCAAGAAATAAATGATTTTAGGAGATACAACATTCATAGCATTAAGTATCATCTGAATTATGTTATAAACTAAAAATGTTGTATCCTTTTCAGTTATTTTAAATTTCTGATTATTTTAAGCAGAAAACATGTTGATTTAATGCTAGTATGTATTTAAAACTTGTCTAATACATGCTAATCTTCCCTTTTTTAACAGGCCCAGCTAGAACTTAATATTGTTTTCATTTCTTCATAAGGCAAATAAGGTTGCTTTACATCAACAGTAGTAATATAAAGTTACCTTTCACAAATACATTTGTTTAGCAAAAAAAAGTGAGTCAATTTTATAGAAAAATAGAAATAAACAGCTCTATGTGGTTAAAAACAGAAAGCAAAAAACTTTGATGGTGGTATTAGAGAAGGTTCCTGAAATAATTCTGGTATGTTAAGGTTCTCTCCGTCCATGATTTCCACGAAATATATATTAAGATTTTCTGACTAGAAACTATAGAAGGGAACCTAAGCCAAGGGGGAAGCAGTGGGTAGCAGAGATAATACTTCCTGGTAGAGTTTGTAGAGGTCTCTAGCAGTGCTGGCCAATAGAACTCTCTGAGATGATGGCTATTGAGCACCTGAAGTGGGGCTGTGCAACTGAGGAACTGAATTTAATTTTAATTAATTTAAACTTAGGTAACTACCTGTGGATACTGGCTCCTATATTGGACAGTATGAGTGTGTTGGCTGCTTTGGAGAGAAAAAAAGGAAGAGTGAAAAGGAGAAGCAGCTTAGAATTGCAGACTCATGATCTTACAGATGAAAGGGATCTGAAGCGATCTACTTAGTCTGGTCTCAGCAAAATAAGATGGTCTTATCTTCATTTTACAGATGAGGTGGGCCTTCCTGCCTGCCTTTTTTTTTAATCAATGATATCTTTTGACATAATTTTGGGGCATACTCAGATTTTGACAAAACTTATGGGAAAATAAATATCACAGTACTTTTTGTGCACACTTATGTTATTACGCATTTATGTTATTATGAGTACTTCCTGCTGTTTGGAGTCTGGATGCCAATCTGGATGATAAGCACCAATCCCTAAAGTTCTTTTTCTCCCATTTATAGCACAGTAGAATGTAAGTGATATCCCTCAACATTATTAGAGGGATAACCTGGAATTCTCTCCAGTTCCTAAAATGAGAAACAAGGCATTTGCAAATTTTGGTACTTCTAACTATTCTATAGTGACAGATTACTTCAAATTGGATTCTGCTTTACCCATCTAGCACATCTTTCTTTTTGTTTAAGTTATTCCCCTATCTTCCTGGAAAGTATTTTATATCTTATATGTTCTGGAGTGCTTGATGTTTAAAAGCCACCATTTCACTTTCAGGGTATTCTTCTCTAAAGCAGAATATGGTTAAGATGATGACCGCTTTATCTCAAACTAGTGCTTTAGAAAACCTTAATTAGGAAATAGAAAGGAAATTGTAGAAAACAAATCAGTGTAGGAAGTGAGAAGGGGGTAGTGTGATAAAAGGAGGAAGTGGGAAAAGCATTGAAATCTACCCCTCCCCCTTATTTATTTGCTTACTTATTTTGTAATCTTTATTTTTGGTGGCAGGGAGGGGTGAGTCTGAGATCTTCCAACACATCTTCTCCAGTAGAGGCATAGCTTTGTTTCCTCCTAGACGTTTAGGAGCCACATATCTTATACTTCACTAATTTCCATCCTGGATATAGCCAAGGTAGTAAGTAGTTGTTTAGGACAGCTATACTGTTAACCTGCCTGAGAAGTAAGGACAAACCAGTGAGTAAATGGTAATGCTTCCTAGAATTCTGCCATACCTAGTAACTATATGGCTCCAGGTTGTCTAAGTTATGCCGTTATGTCTCTGGAAAAGATTTATTTTACGGTATATATTTTGGGGAACTCATTGCTTAAAAGCCGTCATTTCAGGACTTTTTTTTGTGAATCAGTATGTGATTTGCTAAAATGATGGTTTCATGCTTTTGTAACCTCCTAGATACTTTACTAAAAAAAACCCAAAATGCTAATGCTGGAATTACAGTTATTCAGATATGAGAAAAATTATTTTTACAGGTACCTTTTTCTCTCAATGGTTGAAGATAGGACTTCTAATAAAAATTGAGAGAGGCCTTTTCTAAGATATAATTTTTTTTTTTTTTTTGCTAAAAGTTTAAGTACTCTATATATGTATATGTAATCTATATTACACTTTCTAGGTTGCTTTATTCACCAAGTGAAAAACAGTCTCTACAATGCTGCCAGCTTATTTGGATTCCCATTCCAGCTGACCACAAAGCCCATGGTGACTTCTGCTTGTAATGGAACACGGAATGTTGTCCCTTCAGGAGAGGTCAGTGGGGATAAGGCTTCCCTGGGGCTACTGGTCTTTGTACTTAATCATTAAAGTTAAATTTTAGAAATATTCTCCTTTTAGGAATTAATATGTAGAATGACTTCTTTCCGAAATGTTCATGTCTTAATTAGCCTTGATATAGAGACCAAAAGAATGAAAGATTAAGAAATTGCACATTTAAAAAATATTTATAAGGAGCCTGATTACTAATACAGTTGACCTTTGAACAATGCTTGGGTTATGGGCCCCAACTCTCCACACAGTCAAAAACTCACATAGTTGCCCTTCCAGATCCTTGGTTCTGCCATATCTGAGGTTCTACATCCGTGGATTCCCAACCAGTATCATGTAGTACACTAGTATTTACTGTTGAAAAAATTCGACATTTAATTGGATCCACAGAGTTCAGACCCTTGTTGTTCAAGAGTCAACTCTACATCTGGTTTTCTTGTTTAAGTATGTGTGAAGAATCTGGAATTGTTACTTTTTACATCATTTTGTGAGTCTTCACAAATTAAACCTTTGGTCTTATTGATGAAGTTTCTTCTGTGAGGTAACTAAATCATCACCAATAGAGTGATTTTTTTTTCATATTAAGACTTATTTAAATTCTAAGAGTGAATACAGAGATGATTCTTTTTGATTTTAAGGTATTTTCGAACTCTTCATCTTCTGAACTGACAGATTCCGGATCCTGGAACAACATGCTGAAACTGGGTGAGGTGGTCAAGAACATTTCTGCTTCCCCTACCTCCTCCTGCCTGTGTTCTCTGAGCTTTGGGAATGTGAAAGGAAAACACTGATTTGGCTTCGGATGAGAACATAGATATATTCTCCCTACCATTCTAAAAAGCAAATAACTTTCCTTTAGTATTGTCTTTGAATTTACTGTTATGTTTCCTGTTTGCTTTATCAGTGTCTGTAATGTGACTTAGATCAGGGCTTATTTATTAAAAAGAAAAAAAAAAGTGTTACCTGAGAGCTTACTCTGTCAGACACTGTGCTCAGTTATCAGGAATAACAAAATAATAAAACCTTTAGTAGCAAAATAACAAAATAAAATAATAGAATAATAAAACCTTTAATAACAAAATAGCAAAATAACAACATAATAAAATAACAAACTAATAAAACCCTGCCTTTGAGGGACATCATCTGATGGGGGAGCAACCTTAGGTTCCCAGTTCTCATGGTTTTGTGGATTAGGAACCTCTATATCATCCTTAGACCCCGAAATTGAATTGTAATTATTATATATACTATATAAAATGCTCTGGTGGGGAAAAATAGGAAGAAGCCAGAGTCCTGAAAATGATTGTGATCTCTGCCACACAGATAAGCTTGTAAAGTTTGAGAGGAAGGGGGGAAAAAGAGCTTTTAGAGAAGTTGTGGATTCAGAAAATTGACATATAGAGAGGATGGTAGATTTATCCTGTGCCTGAAGTACCAGCACTATGTTTCTGTGGGTTTGTGTAGCCTAGTCAGAGAAGCATGGGTATTCCTAGGGCAGATTTCTTATATAAAGAAATCCACAATCTCAAATCGGAAACGCTTGGAGATATGTTTGGGAATTCCACATTTTTCAGTTGTTTATTGAATATTATTTAAAAAACCCCAACAGGATTGAACATTGATTCAAGTCAGGTTTTACAAACAAATGAATGCAGGTCAGTTCATGTTTTGCTGCTACTGACTTAAGAAAAAACTTTGAGCTTTAGACCTCTTTGCATTTTGGAGTCCTCAGGGACTCCAAACCCCTGTAGTAGCTCTAGCAGATAATGTGGCTGACGAAAATTTTGTTACCCTTTTTTGAGGTATAGTAACCATCTCACAAGTATTAGAAGCTTCCAGGAAAATGTAGTAACAAAGCAGATTTTCATTTAAAAATACTTCTGTTTTCTTGAGAAGAAGAAACAATTTGAAAAATTTACTCAATTTGATTAGATTACAGAGTTTATAATCATTGAGTTCTTCATGCCTTTTGTTGGCCCCAGCAAGCAAAACTAGTAAAGCTTTCCTATGAATTGTTACTACTTACCTGAGAGCAAAGACAGACTAAGCTTTTCCTTTAACTTTTACAAAATGTGTGCTAGAAAGTAATAGAATTTGAAAAAATAAGATATTTAGTTTTACAGTATAGACTGATCACAGATTTTCTTTTCTTTTTTTTTAATTTATTTGTGGCTGCGTTGGGTCTTTGTTGCTGCAAGCAGGCTTTCTCTAGTTGCGGCGAGTGGGGGCTATTCTTTGTTGTGCTTTGCGGACTTCTCATTTCGGTGGCTGCTCTTGTTGCAGAGCACAGGCTCTAGGTGCTTGGGCTTCAGTAGTTGTGGCATGAGGGCTCAGTAGTTGTGGCTCACGGGCTCTAGAGCGTAGGCTCTGTAGTTGTGGCACACGGGCTTAGCTGCTCCACAGCATGTGGGATCTTCCTGGACCAGGGCTCCAACCTGTGTCCCCTGCATTGGCAGGTGGATTCTTAACCACTGTGCCACCAGGGAAGTCCAGATTTTCTTTTCTAATGCAGACTGTTCACAGGTTTTTTTGTGTTTTTTGTTTTTCTTTTACAATTACAAATGGTTTTCAAAAATAGGTAATAAATCTCCTAATGGAATAAGTGACTATCCAAAGATCAGAGTGACAGTAACTCGAGATCAGCCACGCAGAGTCCTGCCTTCCTTTGGGTAAGTGTTAAATTCTGCCTTTCTGTAAATGGAAACTTAGTAATTTTTAGGTACTTACTCTTGCTAGGCATTCTCACTTTTATTCTATTATGTAATCTTGTTAAGTAACTACTCTGAGGTTAGTAACTTGCCAGATATACAGCTGGTGAGAGACGTACTCAAGTGTGTGTTACTTTTTCTATCATATGCCTATATATCATATGCCTATATAATCTGATTTTGAAAACCTTTAATTTTTAAAATTATTTTTAATTTTTATTTTTTTGGCCTCACCATGTGGCTTGCGGGATCTTAGTTTCCCGACCAGGGGTTGAACCCAGGCCCTCGACAGTGAAAGCACTGGACTGCCAGGGAATGCCCTTTAAAACCTTTTAAAAAAGAATTGTTACTCACTTCTAAACTTTTTTTTTGAAGTATAATATGCATTCAGAACAGTGCAGAAATCATGTGTACAATGAACTGTTATTATTTTATTAGTAATTTTCTTCTCTGTGTGTTCTCACTTTCTGGAACTTCTGTTGCTTGGATATTGGACCTTATGGATTCATCTAATTTAATTTTTGTATATATTCTCTTTTGTTTTTGTCCTTACCCTTTTTTTAAAAAAATCTTCTACCACCGAGATAAACATATATGTATACTTTTGTGGTTTTTTTGGCTTCATAGTTTTTAAGTTGTAAGCATCCTCCCACTTCCTATTCCCCATAGCTTTTTCTTTCTCCAGCCATCGAATTCTTATTATAGAGATGCAATATCTTTTCTTACCTCTCTAAAACTGTTAATTATTTTAAAATTTCTTCTCCTCCTTGCTTTGTCTGCTTCCCCTTTGGTTTATTTTGGTTTTATCTTTCTTATGAGTTCTTATTCAAATACCTGGTAATCCTTGGCTGTCCACTCATGTTTGAAAATGAGACACTAACTATAAAAAGTAAGGCTCCCTGGAGGTGGCTAAATGGCTGATTGTAGGATTAGGAGAGATAAAGTAAAAAATGATTGTGGAATGTCCTGTGCCAGCAATTAAAGGAGCCCTGAAAACCTGGGGACATTATCAACATGACACAGGAGGAAACTTGAAGGGGCTTTCACTGGCCAGTTGGGGACAATTTAAGCATCAGATGAATAAAGACAAGAATACACATGTTAATAAATAAATACATAGTGTGGGAGGAAAAGGTCTTTATAGCAGAATGCCAGCTAGTAAGTGTAGAAGGAATGATGGAATTAGAAAATCACCATCTTTTAACTGTTTCAGTAATAACTGATATATACAGGAATTGTCAGTTGAGCTAAAACTAGTAAGTAAAAGTTTGATGAAGTATGGAATATTTACATAAACTCAGAATTTTTCCCCACAAATGACTTACTAATTATAAAGGGAGAAATAGTAACTTCAGAGTGGAGAAACCTGCCTGATGCCACCTTAACCAAAGGATCAAAGTTTAAATCACCCACAGTGGGCAAACTCACATCCTGGCCTCCAGATACATTGCACTGAGCAGGACATCATCACCTAAGGTAGTATTCCTGAAAAGATCAATAATCTGAATGTAAGTTTGAGAAAACTGGTTAAGCTGAAACTAAGATTAATTCTACAATCAGGCTTATACTCTTCATCTTCATTCATACTCCTCCTCTTTAACCTGTGATTATTTAGAAGGGTAGAATTATATTGTTTAATTTCCAGATACTTGGGGCTTTCCAGATAGCTTTCTGTTACTGATTTCTAGTTTAATTTCATTATGGTCAGAGAATATACTTAGTACAATTTCAATCCTTTTAAATTTGTTAACATTTGTTTATGTCCTAGAATATATTCAGTCTGGATATTCCATGTTCATTGAAAAGAATGTGTATTCTGCTGTTGTTGGGTGGAGTGTTCTGTAAATGTCAGTTATTAATAGTTTGCTGATAATGTTTTACAGATCTTATTGATTTTCTGTCTACTTTTTTATTGATTGATGAGTATAGAATGTTGATGTTTCCTACTGTAATTGTGGACTTGACTATTTCTCTCATCCAGTTATGTCAGTTTTTGCTTCATGTACAGTATTTTGAAACTCTGTAGGTGAATACATTTGACCTAGATTCACCATTTGTTATCATTTTTCCAGTTTGCTTTATCATTCTCTGTTATATGTACATAATATTTTTTTCTGAATCATTTGAGAGTAAGTCTTAGACTCATGCCCCTTTAATCATAAGTACTTGAGTGTGTTTATTTCTCAGAATGAGGACATTCACTTACATAATCACAGACTACCAAAATCAGAAAATTTAACATTGATATAGTACTATTATATAATCTTATTTAAATTTCTCTATTATAGAGATTATTTTTTTCTGGCCCACAATTCAGGGCAGGATCATGTATTACATTTAATTTTCATGTCTCTTTGATCTCCTTTAATCTGGAACAACGCCTCAGCCTCTCTTTGTAATAGCATGAATATTTTTAAAGAGTACAAAGCATTGCTTTTGTAGAGTCCCTTAATTTTGTCTGATGTTTACTCATGATTTATTTTAGATTATGCAAATTTTTTGGTAAAAATACTGCATATGTGATGTGTCCTTTCTTAAACCTCACATCAAGAGAGGTGTGATGTCAGTTTGTTCCATTATCGGTAATGGCAAGAGAGGCAGGCTCTATCAACCAGCAACAGTGACTAGGTGAGGGCTTCATGGCTTCGCATTAATTTAGTATTCATTAATTTAGTATTCAGCAGATACTGATTGAGTGCCTTTTGGCTTAGATCATGTACCAGGATATGGTGGTGGAAGGATGAAATCTCTGTTTTCATGGACTTTAAAGTTTAGTGTGGGATGCAGTCCCATAGTGACACCAATAATTAATCACACCAATAGTTAATTTCAGTGGTGCCAAATGGCTAAAGGAAAAGTGTAGTACCAGAGGAGGGTATGTTGTGTAATAGCGAGCTAAGCCAGAGTTGGAGTTGGAAAATTGGGCATGAGGAAAAAGGCAAAGGCTTTCATGTGGAAGCCCTGGTAACTGTGAATAGACATTCTATAGCAGAATTCTGGGGTGCCCTCTGCTCTAGAGATCTAATTCTTGTGAATGGTGGTTGTCTGATTTGCCAGGAGCAAGCTTAACCTGAGACAGCTTAATCACAGGATTGTCTGGAGCTTAAATTCCAGCAATTTAAGCCGTTTGGGAATAACTTTTTTTTTTTTTTTTTTCCTCTCAGTTTTACTTTGAGCTCAGAAGCCTATAATAGAAGACCAGGTGGCCGTCGCCATAGCAAAGGCAATCTGGAGAGTTCCTTAACGTGGAAGCCTCAGGAACAGGTTGTAACAGAGATGATTTCTGAAGAGGGTGGCAAGGGTCTGAGGCGTCCCCGTTGTACTGTGGAGGAGGTAAGCCCTTTTAGCCTGATCTCTTTTAAAAGCAATTTTAGGAATTTGGGTGGGGTGGGGATAAATAGTATATGTTCTGTGGTACGAAATACAAAAGGTATAAATGGGTGTACAGGGACTGTAAATTTCCCAGTCTCCCTTCTATGTTTGGCCCCTATTTGACTCCAATGCTTATATGTATTCTTCTGTATATATGTAGTCAATTTTCAGGTAAAGGAAAGAAAAAGGAATCATATTAGGAAAAGGTACAATTATAGATTCTTTCTTTTTGGGTACCTGAATTATTCTAACTTGTTTCTTGTATAATCTGTAATAACTGTGACTAAGTAAGGGAAGTAAATGGTGTACATGTCTGCTTTTTCCTTCCATTTTTAGGGCACCTAGCATGATGTCTTCATCAACAATCTCCCCTTCCCTCTTGAGGTCTTCACTTATTCCAGGAGAATTTAGAACTATTCCGGTCTCTGGCATTTCCCCCAGACCATCACCTATTGCAGTTTGCTAGATGGTTTTCTGAGCCACTTAGCTTAGTTCATCAAAGAAATGTTTATTTGGGTCCCAGGTGCTGTGCCAGTTTTCAGCAATTCAGAATTGAATAAAATATGGTCCCTGTTCTCTAGGAGCTTATACATTAATTGTTGTAATCAGCAAGCAAATAGGCAGAGAAAGGAATGGACTGCAGCCCGGGAGGGGATTTTAAGGAGAGGTATTAAAGTAGGCTTCAGTACCTCCTAGATGAGAAATAAGGGATGGGACTGAGCAGATATGTATGGGGTATACACAGGCCATATTCTAGAAACATTAGAAGGTAGTATTAGCAAGGACATACTTACTGGTTAAGTGTGATATAAGGTTAGATGGAAGAGCTTGAGTCCCAGATTTCAAATATGTGTCACTGACCAGGATACCCTATGTGTTTAGGGGAAGGTGATGACTTCAGTTATGGACATTGTTTAAAGTGCCTGTGAAACACGCAAGAAGACCTGTCCCGTAGACTTTTGGATATATGGGAGTTTTGAGAAGAAGGCAGGGTTAGGGACACATTGCTGAATCTTCTGCATGTTGGTGTTAGATAAATCAAGGGAGCTGAAGAGATTATTCAGGGAGAGTATGTAGTGTGAGAAGAGATAATGGGCAGAACCATCATCATTTACAGGGAGGCAAAAGAAATAATCTTCAGTGGAGACTGAGAAGATAAGAAGAAATTAGGAGAGGGGCTTCCCTGGTGGTCCAGTAGTAAAGAATCCGCCTTCCAATGCAGGGGATGCAGATTCGATCCCTGGTTGGGGAACTAAGAACCCACATCCTGAGGGGCAGCTAAGCCCATGCACCACAACTACTGAGCTTGTGCGCCTCAATGGGAGCGCCTCTGTACTACAAACTACAGAGCCCACGAGCCCTGGAGCCCACACGCCAGGGCTAGAGAGAAGCTTGCGTGCCGCAACAAAAGATCCCACGTGCCTCATCAAAGATCCCGCGTGCCACAACTAAGACCCGACACAGCTAAAAAAAAAAGA
>NW_006777952.1:936888-968623 GCF_000442215.2 Lipotes vexillifer | reverse complement strand
AAAAAAAAAAAAAAAAAAAAAAAAAATTAAAAAAAAAAAAAAAAAGAAATCAGGAGTGTATTGTCCAGGAAGGCAAGGCGAGGTTAGCAGGGTGAGATGCTGGAGAGAGAGGTCAGTTGACAGAAGAGCTGAAAATGTGTCCATTGGATCTGGCCATAGAGGGTTAGTGACTTTGGTGAGACCAGTTCTGTTTCGGAAGCTGAATGTTCTGAATATGCAAGTGGATTATTTCTGCTGAGTTTTTTGTGGTTTACCCAGTTTCACTGTCAAAAACTCAGATGCTATCAAGGTCTAGCAGATAATGTAAATGAGTGAAATGGGCTGGAGTGAATAGGTGACCAAAGGGAATAAATAGTCTTACATAGCTCCAGATTGTTGATACAGTGTTTCAAAAGAGACCAGATGTTACTGGATTTTTCTTTTTAATTTATAAAGTTGGTAATTAAAGGAATTAAAAGAACACTAAAATACAAAAACACTGTGCTGGCAAATGAAACACATCTATGAGCTGCATTTGACCTCTTATTCTTTGTTTATGATTTAATTATAGGTTTGATGTGCTGCTAGTTATCTAAATGCTTTCTTTTATTTAGGGTGTTCAAAAAGAGGAGAGCGATAAATGTGCTGATAGTTATCTAAATGCTTTCTTTTATTTAGGGTGTTCAAAAAGAGGAGAGAGAGAAATACCGAAGGTTATTGGAGCGACTTAAAGAAGGTGGTCATGGAAACACTGTTCCTCCTGTAACTTCAGCTCATCATAGGTAAAGATGCGTTACCAAGATAAATGCTTTGCCAGACATCTTTTTCCTTATTTTTGGAGAAGGGATTGATGGGAAGGGCTTTGTTGAAAAAAGAGATTGATATTGAGAGGGTGAGCCCTGTAATTTGTCTGTACTGATTGATTATATAGAACAGTGGTTTTACAAAATAGAATTTTCTGTTAGCTTTAAGAGTCCTTTGTTCAAGTGAACTCTTACATAAAACTGATACAGAAAAGTGGAATCACTGGTTGAAGTCAGGTTCCCAGGGAGCAGAGAGTTTTTTCAACCTCCCCAACACAAGTTTCTCGACCTCTGTCTCTTCCTCTCTTTTTCCCCCACACCCTCCCTTCATCTCCTCCCACCCAGCCCCCACCCCCACCCCTGCTATGTACACATAGTCTCTGAGGCATCCTAGTGGATGCATCTTAGTACAGTCGGAAATCTTCCACTCTAGAGACAAGATTAAAATCATCCCAGGTCATAAGAAGTTTTCCTTACAAGACTGCTTGTTAATTAACTGTGCTGAGTTGACCAAATAGATGAGAATGGCAGAAGGAATTGATGTCTGGCCTTTTATTTCCCTGTAAATAAGGGGACAAAAAATATGTGAGCTCAGGTTTGAGGTCTACTTGATAATTCTAACAAGCGGTTTGAGAATACACAGAGGGGAGTCCCAGAAATTATGTAACAGTAAGTTGAAGGTGAAGAAGTCACAAGACTGTCTAGCTTGTTGAATGCAGAAATAACAAGAATTTTAACTTTGGGAATTTTAACTTTGGTTGTGAACTTTAAAAAGAAATTCAGGGACTTCCCTGGTGGTATAGTGGTTAAGAATCTGCCTGCCAATGCAGGGGACATGGGTTCAAGCCCTGGTCCAGGAAGATTCCACATGCCGCAGAGCAACTAAGCCCGTGCGCCCCAACTACTGAGCCTGTGCTCTAGAGCCCGTGAGCCACAACTACTGAGCCCTTGTGCCACAACTACTGAAGCCCGCGTGCCTAGAGCCTGTGCTCTGCAACAAGAGAAGCCACCGCAATGAAAAGCCCACGCACCGCATTGAAGAGTAGCCCCTGCTCACTGCAACTAGAGAAAGCCCACACCCAGCAATGAAAACCAAACACAGCCAAAAAATAGACAAAGAAATTTATTTAAAAAGAACTTCAGTTTAGTCAATCAGAATGTTCATATTTTTTTCCATTTTGACTAGCCACTGTTGGAAGCAGCAGTATACTTCATGAACTGTTGGTTTTGTCATGTCAGCAAAATCCTCAAACTATTTTGCTTATTATGTTTTTTTGGTTGTTGTTCTTTTTCTTCTTATGTTCTTTTAATGTGTTGTTTTGGGATCCATTTCAGTATGTCGTTTAAAATTTTTCATCTTTTAACTTGGGTGTTATGCTGAGATTTTTCAGTCAAGGTGGTGCTGGGGATTGAGAACATCCACTTTTATAATGGGGAAACTGGAGGTTAGGTAACTTGGCTGGAATATTAGAATCAGGATTAGACTCCTTTTATCCTAGTCCCAGATGATGCTATGTTGTGTCCTTTCTCTTGTAATTTGACATTTCTGGGTTATCAATTACTCCTGTTTGGAGAAGCTTACCAGAAAGAGATAATGAATACTTATAATAGATTTTCCTTTTGTATCTGATCTTCACTTTTTGTGTTTCTAAGTTCTCAAAGAAGTCAGATGGACACATTAAAGACCAAAGGCTGGGGGCAAGAGCAAAGTCATGGAGTCAAAACAACTCAGTTTGTTCCAAAACAATGTGAGTTCCCAGATTTAGCTGTGTCTTAATAGTCTTAATATATTGAACTTAGTTCAAGTGCATATAAAATTGAAAAATGACATACTAGTAAAAGCTGGTGTACCAAACTTTAAAACATTATCAGACCCCAGGGCATTGACGGGAGCCTACCAAGTACCAGTAGTTCAGTAAAAATGCTATTTCAAAATAAAGCCAATTTATAAAATACCTCTTAATTATTATTCCTAGCTTCTATATCATAGTGTATATTTTGTGAGCCTAAAATTAATTTCTTTGTATTCCTTATATTAATTTCCTTGTATTTCTCCACTTGCTGTTCACTAAATGGCACTAAATGATAGCTTACCAGATGAGCAGATATTAGTCAGTTTACACTAAAGATTATATTTAAAGGAGAAAGAGACTTATGCGTTTTTAAGCAACTTAATTCGTGTGGAGGCTAATGTCTTTGGAACCCATTTTAGCATTTCAGTGTAAATTAATATCTTGATACTTTGGAAACCGTAAATTGAAATTCCAGCTATATGATTGATTAATAAAGGAAACGCTTTTTTTTCTTTTTTTTATCATCCTCACAGATAGAGTTGTTGAAACAAGGGGACCTCTATGTTCAGTGAGAAGTGAAAAGAGGTACATGGTTCAGTTTATTCTAAGTTTTCTTTGACATATTTTCTTTTTCTTTAACATCTTTATTGGGGTATAATTGCTTTACAATGGTGTGTTAGTTTCTGCTTTATAAGAAAGTGAATCAGTTATACATATACATATGTTCCCATATCTCTTCCCTCTCCCGTCTCCCTCCCTCCCACCCTCCCTATCCCACCCCTCCAGGCGGTCACAAAGCACCAAGCTGATCTCCATGTGCTATGCGGCTGTTTCCCACTAGCTATCTACCTTACGTTTGGTAGTGTATATATGTCCATGCCTCTCTCTCGCTTTGTCACGGCTCACCCTTCCCCCTCCCCATATCCTCAAGTCCGTTCTCTAGTAGGTCTGTGTCTTTATTCCTGTCTTACCCCTAGGTTCTTCATGACATTTTTTTTTTCTTAAATTCCATATATATGTGTTAGCATACGGTATTTGTCTTTCTCTTTCTGACTTACTTCACTCTGTATGACAGACTCTAGGTCTATCCACCTCATTACAAATAGCTCAATTTCGTTTCTTTTTATGGCTGAGTAATATTCCATTGTATATATGTGCCACATCTTCTTTATCCATTCATCCGACGATGGACACTTAGGTTGTTTCCATCTCCGGGCTATTGTAAATAGAGCTGCAATGAACATTTTGGTACATGACTCTTTTTGAATTATGGTTTTCTCAGGGTATATGCCCAGTAGTGGGATTGCTGGGTCATATGGTAGTTCTATTTGTAGTTTTTTAAGGAACCTCCATACTGTTCTCCATAGTGGCTGTACCAATTCACATTCCCACCAGCAGTGCAAGAGTGTTCCCTTTTCTCCACACCCTCTCCAGCATTTATTGTTTCTAGATTTTTTGATGATGGCCATTCTGACTGGTGTGAGATGATATCTCATTGTAGTTTTGATTTGCATTTCTCTAATGATTAATGATGTTGAGCATTCTTTCATGTGTTTGTTGGCAGTCTGTATATCTTCTTTGGAGAAATGTCTATTTAGGTCTTCTGCCCATTTTTGGATTGGGTTGTTTATTTTTTTGTTATTGAGCTGCATGAGCTGCCTGTAAATTTTAGAGATTAATCCTTTGTCAGTTGATTCATTTGCAAATATTTTCTCCCATTCTGAGGGCTGTCTTTTGGTCTTGTTTATGGTTTCCTTTGCTGTGCAAAAGCTTTGAAGTTTCATTAGGTCCCATTTGTTTATTTTTGTTTTTATCTCCATTACTCTAGGAGATGGGTCAAGAAGGATCTTGCTGTGATTTATGTCATAGAGTGTTCTGCCTATGTTTTCCTCTAAGAGTTTGATAGTTTCTGGCCTTACATTTAGGTCTTTAATCCATTTTGAGCTTATTTTTGTGTATGGTGTTAGGGAGTGATCTAATCTCATACTTTTACATGTACCTGTCCAATTTTCCCAGCACCACTTATTGAAGAGGCTGTCCTTTCTCCACTGTACATTCCTGCCACCTTTATCAAAGATAAGGTGACCATATGTGCATGGGTTTATCTCTGGGCTTTCTATCCTGTTCCATTGATCTATCTTTCTGTTTTTGTGCCAGTACCATACTGTCTTGATTACTGTAGCTTTGTAGTATAGTCTGAAGTCAGGGAGCCTGATTCCTCCAGCTCCATTTTTCGTTCTCAAGATTGCTTTGGCTATTCGGGGTCTTTTGTGTTTCCATACAAATTGTGAATTTTTTTGTTCTAGTTCTGTGAAAAATGCCAGTGGTAGTTTGATAGGGATTGCATTGAATCTGTAGATTGCTTTGGGTAGTAGAGTCATTTTCACAATGTTGATTCTTCCAATCCAAGAACATGGTATATCTCTCCATCTGTTGACATATTATTTTCTCACTTTATAAACTATATTTATGAGTAACCATGTCTGAGGAATTGTGAACTCTTCTCAGCTCTGGTAGCTGGTCAGCATATGTGGGTACATAGGTAGCTCTTGTGTCAGATGTCCACCCTAGCTTGGGAGGGTACCCTTCTCCCCTAGGCATTAGAGGTTAGGAGGCATAGGTACTGCTTAGATAAGAGTGTGGGTGTGGTGGGCATCTCTGGTGGTCAGCATCTCTAGTATATGAACAGTGAAGGCAGTTCTCTGTGCCTTAGGATTTTGGATGTTGGTTCATTTATAGTAGAGTTTGGTAAACTATGGCCCATGGACCAAATCTGGTCCACCTGCCTGCTTTTGTAAGTAAAGTTTTATTGGACACAGTCGTACTCATTCATTTACATACTACTTATGGTCGCTTTTAAACTACAATGAAAGTTGAGAAGATGTGACAAAAACCATAAGACCTGCAAAGCTAAGATATTTACTATCTGATCCTTTTTAGAAAAATTTTGCTAACCTTTGGTTTAGAGGACTATATAAACTCAAGGCAATATTTGTTTACAATTATTAAATCTTCTTTCTGAAACTTGTTTAATATGTATCAGATTACAGTCATCCAGTCTGTAATCTCACTTTTTTTCCTCAGGTGTTCAAAGGGGAAACTTTCTGATACAGAGAAGACACTTGGAATCAGACTAGAAAATGAAGGTGTAAGTAGAAACCCTAGTTAAATTTTATGTCTTTTACTCTTTCACCTGACTTATGTTAAAATTTTGGGCCCATGAAAAATAAGAAAGATATGGTATATGTTACTTCGATTTTTAATTCCGTTGTTTTCTTTGAAGAAGCAGTAGGCATTGAGGATACACACCTTTGGCTTTCTTCTGAGTTGCAAGATTTTTTTTTTGTGGCCTCTCCCATTTGCGGAGCACAGGCTCCGGACGCGCAGGCTCAGCGGCCATGGCTCACGGGCCCAGCCGCTCCGCGGCATGTGGGATCCTCCCGAAACGGGGCACGAACCCGCGTCTCCTGCATCGGCAGGCGGACTCTCAAGCACTGCGCCACCAGGGAAGCCCGCAAGATTTTTTATCTCTGTGCTATAGCGACCTTTGTAAGAGAGACTAACTTGCCTCCATCCCAACCCTTATCTGTGTTGCCTGGCTTCTTTTTGAGAATTTTTTAAAACCATCTTTAGGGAAAATAGTTGTTCGGGACTTTTCAGATTCAAGATTTTATATTTACTTGAAAATATTACCAATCTTCTGCTTAATTGGATTTTACATTTTCTATATAAGTATCAGAATAAGAAGTGTCCCAGTGATCTCCATAGCAATACCAACATTTTAAATAATAGTGGCAAAGTGTTTACTAAGCACTCCATATCCAAAAGAATTATATTCCTAAACTAAATGCAAACTTGGAAGTTTTAGATTATTTCATATTTTAGGTAATAGAAATACCAAAGTTTAGGGAACTGCTTTGTGTTAAGTATCAGTCTGATCAAGATTCTCTTTTCCCATTTGATATCTTCATAAGAAATATGCTTAAGGCTAAGTCATAGTCTTAAGTCATGATCTTTAGTCCTAAGTCTTAGATTGTTCCCTTCTCTAATGTATTTGTTATCTGGCTAAAGACTACATCCTGCTTCTATCCTTGCTGAACCTGAAGGCATTGTGATCTGGGACCATGTGGAAGGGCCAGCAGCTACTGGTTTCCTAGGACCAGTATACCTGGCAGTTAGCTAGAGTAAAGAGCACTGGCTATGTGTGTTGAGAGTGTAGCTCTAGTCCAATGCTCTATTTCTAAATAAATTTCCTAATTTTAGATAAATTTGCCTACCAGATGACTTAAGTTCAGTATTAACAGTTACGTAGGGTCATGATAAGGAAAGATTTTTATCAGAGTTTCTGGGATGCTGGCAAAATTCTGTTTATTGACCTGAATGGTGGTTACATAGGTGTTAATATTACAAAAATTAAGTGGCACATTAATGTTTTGTGCATTTTTCTATATATAAGTACTTTTTAAAAGGATGAAGTAGAACAAGTTTACTTGGTGTAAGGATAGAAGTAGTTTATTTTGAGTGGTGGGATTATGGGTCATATTTTTTGCTTTTTTAAAGCTTTTCAAAATGTCTTTTAACTATATTATTTTTAATTGAAATAAGAAAACTGAAAATACTTTTCTTGCTACCTCCAGGGGAAACAAATGTTCTGCTTCATGGTTTATAATTGAGGTGTCCTGTTGTGAGCCTTAGGTCTTGAACCATTTTTGTTCCCTCTTCCAGGGACAGGCAGATATGCTTAATCTACTTTACTCACTTGGGGATTTACTAATTCTCTTTTCTTTCAAGATAATGGTGCTGTTTTATATTTCATGTGTTACGTATTTTTATATGTGCAAGTATCAAACATGTCAGTAGAATATGGGAACTTTTTTGATCAGAGGAGGGGACTCCAGCTGGAACCTGACTTATCTGAGGAAGTGTCAGCCCGACTGCGCCTGGGCAGTGGAAGCAATGGCTTACTCAGGAGGAAGATGTCAGTACTTGAGACAAAAGAAAAAAATTGCTCAAGCAAAGAGAGGGATAAAAGGACAGATGATTTTCTTGAACTTACAGAGGTATTGTTTCTTGTTTCTTGTGTTGATCAGAATAAGGGGCATGTTTTTAAATAACCTCAGTTATTTAAGACTTGAGTGAATGTTTTGTTTTGAAGAGTTTCTCCAGGCTAGGGAATGTATGTATGAAGGAAATCAGGCCCAAGGGCTGGTCAGTCACTGGCTACACTGATCATTAGTGATCTGTGAAAGTGGCCTAAGGGATTAGATTAATTTCAGCAAATGTGAGTAGACAGGATTGTCATATATCTTGGAATATAATGGGTTCTTTGTAGATTCTTTTTCTAAACTTAAAATATTTTGAGTTACACTGTATGGGTTTGACATTAGGAAGGAGTTCATTGCAGTTCTTTTTTTTTTTTTTAACATTTTATTTTATTTGTTTATTTTTGGCCGAGATGCATGGCCTGTGGGATCCCAGTTCCCCAACCAGGGATCGAACCCAGGCCCAGGCAGTGAAAGCGCCAAGTCCCAACCACTGGACTGCCAGGGAACTCCCCTTCATTGAGGTTTTTGTTAAGCAATTATGGTTCACTAAAATGTCCCTTTCAATGATTATTGTATTTGAAACGTTTCTATAAGTAAAAACTTATAGAAAACAGGGAAATGAAGGTAGTTAAAAATACTCATTTTAAAGGTGAGCCCACATCTTGACTCCTCCATTGTTGTGGTAGTCAGTCCTATTCAGTGAATATTTATTGAATACTTACTATATGTTGGGCATGCAGGTGGAGAGAGAGATCCATAAAATTGCAAAATTGTGTTTAGTGGGGGGGAGCAGTATTGAAAATATCTGGATGAAATAATTTCTATTTGGCTTATAGATTCAGGCTTATAACTTAAATATGCATTTCTCTTTGTAATTCTTTAGAATGATGCCATCTAGTCAATAAGGACTCAGTTGCTAGACTGTTGCCTAGTTTTCTAGTTTCTGCTTACTCTCTTCATGTCAAAAGTAGATAGAAAGATATCTTTGATTCCTAATTTTATTACTTTGATGTTTTAAAATAAAAATTCAGGAGGTAGATAAAGAAAGTATGAAAATGCTTTTGTAGTATTGTGAAAGGAGCAAAGGCTAAGGAGTTAGACACTCCTGGGTTCAAATCTTGGCTCTGCCTTTTAATCATTATATGACTTTGACCATGTAACCAAAATTCTGTGAGCTTTACCTCTTCTATAAAATGGTGATAATACTTTCCCCACAAGCAGGGATTAATGGTGTGCTTCAAGCATCTGGTACATGTTTGGCTCGTGTATCCCACATGGTAGTGGGATAATTGAGAGTATACTTTAAATATTATTGTCAAATTATTGTTTTCAGAAGTTAATAATTGAACTAGCATTTTTTATAACCATTAGTAGTAAGATTGCTTTGTGCTCCTAAATTGAAATCCTTTCCTACTTCAATTTAGTAGGTCTTTGATGATCTATTTTTCTTAAGGGTCAGGTATTACAGAGATGAAAAGCCTTTTTTTTTTTTGCGGTACGCGGGCCTCTCAGTGTTGCAGCCCCTCCTGTCGCGGAGCACAGGCCCCGGACGTGCAGGCGCAGCGGCCATGGCCCACGGGTCCAGCTGCTCCGCGGCATGTGGAATCTTTCTGGACCGGGGCAAGAACCCGTGTCCCCTGAATCGGCAGGCGGACTCCCAACCACTGCACCACCAGGGAAGCTCTGAAAAGCTTTTTTCAATCTCAGACTTTCAGTATCTGATAGTGGTTCCATATTAAAAGTAGCAACCTCTGGACTTTGTAATTCAGGACATGGAAAAGGAAATCAGTAATGCTCTAGGCCATGGCCCACAGGATGAGATCCTAAGTAGTGCTTTCAAATTACGAATCACTCGAGGAGATATCCAGACCTTGAAGAACTATCACTGGCTCAATGATGAAGTAAGTTGTCTTTTTTTCCCCCTTTAACTATCATTATGCTTAGTCATTTTCTGTCTGTAACCATAGTGGTTTCTACACAATTAAAAGGGGCTGGTAGAGCAGCTTTAGTTTTTCTAAAACAAAAACATCTTAAACCTTAAAAACATGATTAATTCTTATTGTTTGCTGCCTTTAATTAGCAATGTTTCCCTCTTCTGCATTTGTGCTTTGTTTCATCCACCACTTACTAGTCTTCAGTGAGATTTTTATAAATCCTGGGTGCAAGTGATAAATGGAAGGAAGCAAGCAATACTTTATTTTAGATGAATTCTTATAGGAGCCAGTTTATTTTTTCAATAATAAAGGAATATATTGATCACTGTATGTACACTGTGTGATTTTTTTCTTTATTTCATTTGAGTGATAACTGTAAAATTTGCCTAATTGTCATCTTGTATCCTTATGTATTTAGCTAAAGCTAGCTCTTGGTTCTTGCCAATTTCCCATTTGGTTCTTTACCCAGCTGCTCAGCCCCTGCATTTTCTCCCTTTGCCTTCTTTCCTCCCCGCTATAACTAGTGACATATAAACACATTCTTGTAAAATTAGAATGTTTCTGTTTCACATTGTGAATGTAATATGTTTATTATAGAAAATTTAGAAAATACAGGAAAAGTGAAGGAAAAACATTGTCGTTTGAAAGTGGCACAACTCAAAAATAAACAAAATACTAATGTTTTGGTGTATTTCCTTCCATTTAATTTTTTTAAATTGAGCTGTAATTTATATATAGTAAAATGCACTTCCAGTTAATAGTTTTGCATATTTTGTGTATGATATAGTTATATACATTTTCATTGTTGCAGACTTTCTCCTTGAGTTCTTTCTCTTGTCTCTCTTACTCATATGCCTCAAAAGTACAGTCTCATTCCTTCTTAATCCCTCCCATTTTGCACTGATCATTTATTTTTAAATACATTTATTTTATTTTATTTATTTTATTTTATTTATTTTATTTTTGGCTGCTTTGGGTCTTTGTTGCTGCATGCGGGCTTTCGCTAGTTGCGGTGAGCGGGGGCCACTCTTTGTTGCGGTGCGCTGGCTTCTCACTGCGGTGGCTTCTCGTTGCAGAGCACGGGCTCTAGGTATGTGGGCTTCAGTAGTTGTGGCATGCAGGCTCAGTAGTTGTGGCACACAGGCTTATTTGCTCCGTGGCATATGGGATCTTCCTGGACCAGGGATCGAACCGTGTCCCCTGCATTGGCAAGTGGATTCTTATCCACTGCGCCACCAGGGAAGTCCCTGCACTGATCATTTTTTGTTTTCCATCTTCTGTCATAGACAGCCCTTTTATCTCCTTCCTTAGTACCTTCCCTTCCCTCAGCTTACTTTCTAATTCATCCTAATTGAGTTAGGTAGAAATCTAGTTTTGATAATATACTTGCCATATTCCAACATTTACTCTCTTGATATTACAGGTCATTAATTTTTACATGAATCTCCTGGTGGAAAGAAATAAAAAACAAGGGTATCCAGCACTTTATGCATTCAGTACTTTCTTCTATCCGAAATTAAAGTCTGGGGGTTACCAAGCAGTGAAAAGATGGACCAAAGGGGTCAATCTCTTTGAACAGGAACTTATTCTGGTGCCTATTCATCGGAAGGTACATTGGAGCCTGGTGGTAAGTCGAGAGGTTTAATCGTTGGAGTTTGGATAATGACTGTTTTGTTAAATGCAGGCATATCTCAGAGATATTGCAGTTCAGTTACAGACCACCGCTGTAAAGCAAATATCACAATAAAGAGAGTGACATCAATTTCTTGGTTTCCCAGTGCATATAAAAGTTATGTTTACACTACACTGTAGTCTGTTAAGTCTGCAATAACACTGTATCTAAAAAACAATATATATACCTTAATTAAAAAATACTTTATTGCTAAATACTTTTTATGCTAAACATCATCTGAGCCTTCAGTGAGCTGTAATCTTTTCACAATAGCATCAACGGTCACTGATCACAGATCACCATAACAAGTATATTAATAATGAAAAAGTTTGAAATGTTGTGAAGAATTACCAAGATACGACACACAGACATGAAGTGAGCAAACACTGTTAGAAAAATGACACTGATAGACTTGCTTAATGCAGGGTTGCCACAGACCTTCAATTTGTGAAAAATGCAGTGTCTGCAAAGCACAATAAAATGAAGTGTACTGGTAGTGAAGGCGACTCTTCTGTCTAGTGAGAGTCCTGTAGTATATGTTAAAGGCATACTCTGCAGAGTCCTTTCTTAGTTCTTGAGTTGAACAACTTAGAAAGCTATAAGACAGTCTGTAGTGGAGGAGCTTTGATTTTTAATAGGAATTTTAATACACGTGGGTTATTTTATTACTTTTTTTTACAAGATGATAATGGGTTTATTGTAGTAAGGGTAAAAGAAAAAGGCAAAAAAAAAGTCTCATCACTCTGAGAGGACCACTAATGTTTTAAGGAATAAGTTTCTATGCCTTTCTCTTGGAATAGAAAAATATAATTTTATAGACATGGAGCTCATGTCATCTGTGATGTTTTATGAAAAATGTGTCTTAGAAATCCATT
The DNA here is from genome assembly GCF_000442215.2 of Lipotes vexillifer. Classification (NCBI taxonomy): domain Eukaryota; kingdom Metazoa; phylum Chordata; class Mammalia; order Artiodactyla; family Lipotidae; genus Lipotes; species Lipotes vexillifer. The sequence goes on along the minus strand of NW_006777952.1, from coordinate 956,522 downwards.
CATGTTGGTACACATATATTTTTTTAAATGCTTATCTTTTTAGAAATAAAATTCTCATTTTTGTGATGGTTGTTTCTGGATGTTGCATTTTTCCATTATAGGTGATAGACCTAAGAAAAAAGTGTCTTAAATATCTGGATTCTATGGGACAAAAGGGCCACAGGATCTGTGAGATTCTCCTGTAAGTAAAGGCTTAAAAACTTCAGTTTTGCCTCAGTGTGCCCTTTGTTAAGTGGTCTTTCTTCTTTCCATCCTCTGGTGGATGGTAGTCTAATGTGTAGTGAGAGTTATCTTCCTAGTTGTTCACAACTTGACCTGAATCCATCTTTTTGTCTAAAAATAACCCCAAAATCTGATCTTAACTGAGAAATCTTATTTAATAGCATCACTGAAAACAAGTTTGTCATATGTCATAATGTAAAATATATTTGATCAGAATCCCGTGAATTGAATTAGATTTCTCTGGGATTGATACATTAGTTCTCTGAATTCTTAAGCCCACTCACTGATGTCTCTGTGCTTTCCATGATGGTTTGGTTCATCTCATAGAACCTGGAGGTAATTTTTAAGTTAAAACATGGTTTGTAGGTAACTGTTTTAATAGTAATTGCTAGAAACCTGCCTTTAAAGCATAGCCATCTATTAGCTATGTAAAGTGATGACAAGAATTTCACAGAGAGGAAGCAAATCAGTGAAACAAATCTATTTTGAAACCCTTATGCTCACTGGAAGCAAATGCAGGTTCCAGTTTTTAATTTTAGTAAGGATACTTGGATAATTTTAATAAGGATACTTTAGTAAGGAACTCTTGTTGAATGGTGTGAAGAAAAGTTAACAATAATTCAGTTCTTTCTTTTTTGATGTTGTTTTAGTAAAAGATCCTTTTTATTTATGGGTGTTTACATTTTTTTTTTTTTTTTTTTTTTTTTGGCGGTACACGGGCCTCTCACTGCTGTGGCCTCTCCCAGTGCGGAGCACAGGCTCCGGACACGCAGGCCCAGCGGCCATGGCTCACGGGCCCAGCCGCTCTGTGGCACGTGGGATCCTCCCAGACCGGGGCACAAACCCGCGTCCCCCGCATCGGCAGGCGGACTCTCAACCACTGCGCCACCAGGGAAGCCCTGGGTGTTTATCTTGAATAAAAAATATAGAGAAGAAATTTTTTAAAATCATAAGATACACCAAATTGTTTATAAAGCAGTTATCTCCTTCTAGTCTTTTCTGCTTAAGATGTATATAAAATGTGCATACATACATACGTGTGCACATACACATACATATAATCACATACTTATGAATGTTTTCATTGGAATCATACAGCAAAATTTTGTCTGTTGCTTATAATAGGATACCAAAAAAACATACTTTTATAACATTTATACTTTCCCCACCCCCCTCTCTTTTTTAATATATGAAGAGTTCAGCTTCTTTGGGTATCTGAGGCCCCCTACCTTTCCTGATGCCCCTGGTCCAACTTTTCTCAATTTTTTCCATTATCACCTCCCCACTCTAAATTTTTTTTTAATTTAATTTCTCCATGACAAGAGAAAATAGTATTAAGGAAGAGACTTCGTTTGTTGGGTTGAGCTTTAGAGGGCTACAAACCATTGAAATATCTAAGATTTTTGCCTTCTAAGAACCAGTTTTCTCCTCTCTGGGGGTGATATTGCTGCTCCCGTTGTGAGCGCATGCCCTGGCATAGCACTGGTTTCCCTTTTATGTAGGTTAGGATGAGAACTGAGATGCCTGTGTTAAATTTGATAACCCTCTGGAGATTTGGATAAAATTAAATCACTCTCAATACTTAAGTATATATCACCTAGGAATGAGGAAATTCTCTTACATAACCACAATGCCATTATCACACTTAAGAAAACCACTAAAAACACTAATGTGTAATATATGATTCATGTTCTGATATCGTCAGGTATCTTTTATAGCTTTTTTTCCTAATCCAGGAAGTCAGTCAGAGTTCATGCATGTAAGTAATGTCTCTTTAGTCTCCCTTAGTTTAGAATAGTCTCCTACATTTTTTTTGTTTTCCATGGCAGTGCCTTTTTTTTTAAGACTCCAGGCCAGATGTCTTGTTTTATATCTATTTTTAAGTGAGAAAAAGCAAGTTATAGAATGAAGTACTTTTTTTTAATAGAATAAAATGTGTGTTTTAAAATGGGGTGGAGTAGAGAACTGGAACAAACAGCAAGCCACTAATAGTAAATATTTCCAGAGTGGTTATTATGGGGTCTTTTGCATTTTACATATTATGTTTTAATTTTTAAAATATAACCATATATAATTTTTGTAATCAGAAAAAACACAAAATAAAATGTAAAAAGCCAAAAACAATCATATTTAAAAAAATCTAACAGAGATGGCTTTGAGAATGGCCGGTCTATTAAATATCACAATGTCTTTGTAGTCATAATGCTAAGTCTCCACAGGGATTCATCAGTATATTCCTTCTTTGCTGTTTTTTCAGTCAGTATTTACAGGATGAAAGTAAGACCAAAAGAAATATTGACCTGAATGTTTTAGAGTGGACCCACTACAGCATGAAGCCACATGTAAGTGGTGATCATCTGTATTTCAAATACTTTGTTGCATTTCCTGTCAGTAGCATATTATTTAGACTTGGCTTCCTTCCTCCCCTTACTCACTCATCCTTAGGCATGCATTCTCCTGAGGTGTACATCTTTAGAATGATCACTTCTAAATCTTCAGAAATTCATTTAACCAAGTTGTTTGCTTTTAAGCCTTTATCTTGTTTCCTAAACTATAAATGTTAAATATCTGCATGTCTCAAAAAATTGAGAAAAAAACACAACACAGTAAATTCAAGCCAGCTGCTTTTCTTGGTTGGCATTAATGGAAATTTTAAAGCTGCTGTTCAAAACTTATCTGAGAAATTTGTATATTAAGATCTTAAGGGTCCGATGCTGTGAGTCCTCAACAGTCAGGTGTGCTATTTGTGAATGTGCTTTGGATCTTACCAGATTTGAATCTCATTCAGGGTTTAAAAATGCATACATCTGGGACTTCCCTAGTGGCGCAGTGGTTAAGAATCCTCCTGCCAATGCAGGGAACACGGGTTTGAGCCTTGGTCCAGGAAGATCCCACATGCCGTGGAACAACTAAGCCCGTGCACCACAACTACTGAGCCTGCACTCTAGAGCCTGCGAGCCACAACTACTGAGCTCGTGCACCACAACTACTGAAGAGCCTGTGTTCCACAACAAGAGAAGGCACCACAATGCAAAGGCTGTGCACTGCAACGAAGAGTAGCACCCGCTCGTTGCAACTAGAGAAAGCCTGCTTGCAGAAACAAAGACCCAACGCAGCCAAAAAATAATTAATTCATTCATTAAAAAACGCAGGGCTTCCCTGGTGGCGCAGTGGTTGAGAGTCCGCCTGCCGATGCAGGGGACACGGATTCGTGCCCCCGTCCAGGAGGATCCCACATGCCGCGGAGCGCCTGGGCCCATGAGCCATGGCTGCTGAGCCTGCACGTCTGGAGCCTGTGCTCCGCAGCGGGAGAGGCCACAACAGTGAGAGGCCTGGGTACCGCAAAAAAAAAAAAAAATGCATACATCTTTTAGCCCTAATGGCTCCTTTTCTTTAAGAAAGAAAAAAAATTATTTATTTATTTATTGAGCAGTGTTGGGTCTTAGTTGCGTCACGTGGGATCTTTATTGCCACGTACTGGATCTTTAGTTGCGGCAAGTGGGCTCTTTTGTTGCAGCATGTGAACTCATTTTTTTTTTTTTTTTTTTTGGTACGCGGGCCTCTCACTGTTGTGACCTCTCCCGTTGCGGAGCACAGGCTCCGGACGCGCAGGCTCAGTGGCCACGGCTCACGGGCCCAGCCGCTCTGTGGCATGTGGGATCTTCCCGGACCAGGGCACGAACCCGTGTCCTCTGCATCGGCAGGCGGACTCTCAACCACTGCGCCACCAGGGAAGCCCATGTGAACTCTTAGTTGCGGCATGTGGGATCTAGTTCCCGGACCAGGGTTTGAACCCATGCCCCCTGCATGGGGAGCATGGAGTCTTTGCCACTGGACCGCCAGGGAAGTTCCCTAATGGCTCCTTTTTAAAGTAAGCTATATGAGATCAATTTTAGCCCTAACCTCTGTATAATGGCTTGACTATCTTTATCCAAAAGCATTTTCACTTCTAAGTTGAATAATTAGAAGAGTAAGTGTTGAGATTTCCTGAGGAAAGCACAGATAAAAGAAGAGTTTGTTAGGATGAGTAACTGTGTTCTGGAATGGGAAATGTAATAAAGAAGACAAATTCTCTTCATTTGTGTGGTGGAGTCTATAGTTCTCTCCACTCTGTGATAGATGCTGGGCTTAGGAGAGAAGTTCAGGGTACCTACCATATGTATGGGTGGTGTGCATTTTCAATCTTTTCCTTTTTACAATAATCATGTGTATTTTTTTGAATAAAAATTGAGTTGTTGTCATCTAGTATGTTTTCCAGCAGTGGAATTAGACTCTCTTATTCCCCTTATAACTGACAGCCAAAGTGTGTAAGGGGCTGGCCAAGATTAGTGCAACACGGGCTTGGGGAATGTGTGAGTTTACTTCACCTGGGCTTGGAATCCACCACCTTTGGTTTATGGTGCCTTTAAGTGCTGCTTGCAAGCAGTAGTTTTTTTTTTTTCAGGACAGAACTGAACATCATGGCAAGATTTCCTAACTGGTTAAACCCTATAAAGAGGCTTTTTTCTCTTTCCTGCTTGCAGCTGTGGGGGTCCAAAGCAGTAGTCTTAGTTTTCCGGCTAGGGAAGACAAGTCAGACTCTGCAGTATGGAAATAGGTTAATTGCACTGTAAGCATATCTCTTATTGAACCACACTTAGCCATTTTCAAAATTTATGAATGCCTCTGAAACAATTCTGACTAGAATTCCTGTTCCTGGTAATAAACCTTCTTTCAGTTTGCTTTATATGAGAGCTGAGAGATTGAACTCTCACTTTGCTTTTCTCTTTCCTTCTAGAAAACATTTTCCATGAGGCTCACATACTCCATGTCATGGGTTGGGTTTTTATGCCACATAAAGACTAATTGTGTTTGTGTGTGTGTGTTTGTGTAATACCATATTTAACATTTACCTTTATAATATTGTTTATCCACAGTAATATTTAGAAAAAGTCAAAGGAGTTTGTATTTGATGAAATTTCACCCCTTCCTCTCTTCTTTTTTTATAATTTTAGGAGATTCCTCAACAGTTGAATGGGAGTGATTGTGGAATGTTTACTTGTAAATATGCAGATTATATCTCTAGGGACAAACCTATCACATTTACTCAGGTGAGTGGAGACCCCTCCTCATCCTTTTACTTGTTACTAAACAAGATAAACTCAGAGCATGTTACCAGTGCCTGGCACACATTAAGCTGTTAATAATGGTAGGTGTGCTACTATTATTGCTGTAAAGCTTGGCCATAGCCCTACTCTTGCTAGTATCAGGGTTTGTCACTGTATCTGCTCTCACGTTTATCCTAGTCTTTGGTGACCAGTGGGGCAATTTGCATATCTCTGAACTCCAGTGTTCACTGGTTCTTGAGTGTTACTAATATTTTTAGCCAAAGAAGGAGGCACATCAGAATATGTAACAGCATGGGGAAATCAGGCCTTGTGAGAACTTAAGCTGCAGGTCTAAGATGTAGCTATGAATGCTGATTTTCCCTTCTGTTCTGATTAGTTTTGGTTCTCCATAGCTCTGCATTTGAGTGGAAATTCAAATATGTTGGGAACTCTTGAGTATTTATGTTTGTAATAGTGGATTCTCAGTCTTTTTACAACCAAGGACAACCTCCTTTAAAAAATAGTTTGCTTTAACAGACCTCATTTTGATAGCTACCAAATTGTACATATTGAACATAGTAGGACTAATAATAACCCCATTCTAAGCTTTTTAACAACATGAACTAACTAGGGCTCCCATGCTGAATTAATAAAATTGGTTAGCTTCAGCAGTTTTACTGAGAATAAATATGTAATTTTTTACTACAAGTTTTGAGCTATTTAAAATAATTTATGAATCCATGTGTTAAGACTTTTTAGGCCTCTTCACACTAGTTTATAGTAAAATGGTATATCCAACTATTTATAAGGAAACTCCAGGAGTACCTCAAGGGTATCTGATTTCATCAAAAAGAGTTACAGGTGATTTTGGATTTGTCTGGCATGTTGTTGCTTTGAAAATTGGGCCATGTAGTGATTATCAGTTAAAGCAGAATAATATATTAAAAAAAGCATCTAATTCTTTGATGCTTCTAAAGAAGGAGTTATTTATTCTCTGAACCTAATCACATGAGATTTGAAGGGGGGAAGTTGCTATTTGAACAGAATTGGCCATGGACAACATTTGGTATAGCACAGAGTAATTTGCAGGTTTGTTTTTTTCTTTATTTAAATAGACTTCATGTTTTTCTCATAAGAGAGCAGAATATGTTCATTTTAGAATGTTTTGAAATACAGGTAAGTAGAAAAGTTACTTTTTGTGCCACCACTTAGCTATTTCCCTTTTTGGTACACGTTTTTGTTATGAAGTTGTTCTTGGACTCTATTGTGTAATTCTGCATCCTGCTTTGATTTTCCTTAACACGTAAAAATGCTTATGATACATATAATAATACAAATAACCTCCTTTTTTTATGTCTTTGTAAGTCTGTACCATGATGTGGAAAAGTCAAGGCTTACACAAAGGACATTGACATCCTACTTTATTTACATGCTACAACTAAAGGTTGTTGATGCTGGGCACTTTCATGTGTGATGTATGTGTTACTTGTGGATTCTCTGCAGCACCAGATGCCTCTGTTCCGGAAGAAGATGGTGTGGGAAATCCTTCATCAGCAGTTGCTGTGAGAACGCCCTGCCGCAGTCCCTCCCGCTGCTGGTGGTTCTTTCACAGATGGACGTTTCCATATACCTCATGCATTGTGGGTTAAAAAGTCCCTGCATCACCTCTGTTCTCTCACAGGTACTGAGCTGTTAGAAGTACACGAAGGCCCCTCTCTGCACCCTAGTCCTGACTTGGTGTGTGGAGGGCTGCTTGCAACCCTGTTTATAAGGCCATGCCTGCTCAGAGCCCTGGACTATCAACCCACACAAGAACAAACGCTAATTAATACTTTTTTTAAGATTTTTTTTTTTTTCCCTGTGAATGTGGGAAATGCAGGATTTATTCTATGATTTTTCTGTGTGTGTGTTCATGTGTATTCATTCACTCACTCATTTGCAAACATAATGGGCAGTGGCTGCTTTCTGCTGCTCTTTTGAAGTTAACTCTAAATTTCTCATTTGAACTATTTATTTCTGAAAGGAATGTTAAGCTGCCCCTGCTGAAGATCAGGAGGGAAATCAGTGGGGGGGAGGAAGGGTTAATTAACTTCTCTAGCTGGAGCAGTAACTGCCAACTTGAAGCAGGAGGTCTTCTTTCTTTTGAGGCTTGAAAATGCCAGGAGAAGCGCTGTGGTGTAGGGCTCTGGTTGCCTTTCAGAGGAAGTTCCACACTACAGCATTGGCACGGTGTCGTGGAAAAGTGGAACTGTGGCCAAGGAACTCTGGCTATCCAGGTGTCTTCAGAAGAGTGTCGTGGTCATCCTAAAGAGACTTCCCTTTCTGGAAATGAGGTGACTTGGCTACTCTTGAAACTGGATTTGAAGTCACTGTAAACCCTAAGTCTTCATTTTCATCCCAGATCTGGTTGAGTATAAGCCTCAGATATGTAAGGGCTGGCCTGAGCTGTTTATTTCAAAAGATACTATTCAGTTTAAAGCTATTTTCCTCAAAGTTTTTTTTCTATATATAAAGCCAAAATTAAGTTTTGTACTCACTAGTATTTACATCTCCCCATTCCACCGCCACTGAAACCTGTGCAAGAAAATTTAGTACTTGGCTCTGAGGTTGCCAGTTATACAGTAGTCTATTTTGCCTATGAAAGTTTGTATTTAACTGTTTTGTTCATTAAAAACCTTACAGTGGTTATGCATATTTAATTTCAGAAAGTTTAGAGTTGGTCAGAACATATTTTGCAAGATCTAGTGCCTAGTGTTGCTTTTCTGATGTAATAAAAGGTTGTCTGGCAGAACCTGAAAAGTATACGCTGATTTCTAACCCTTTCGCTACTTAAACCTCCCACACTTCTCCTTGTTCACAAAAGTAAGAGGTCAAACCAGAAAAACTGGGCATCTGTTAGCTATGAATCAACACGTCTGCCATCTGGAGGCCCTGGCTTCTGGTCGCAGGGGCATACTCTTTTTTTTTTTTTTTAATTTAGTTATTTAATTTTGGCTGCATTGGGTCTTCGTTGCTGTGTGTGGGCTTTGTTGCGGTGAGTGGGGGCTGTTCTTCGTTGTGGTGCATGGGCTCTAGGCATGCGGGCTTCAGTAATTGTGGCACATGGGCTTAGTAATTATGGCTCGCAGGCTCAGTAGTTGTGGCGCACGGGCTTAGTTGCTCCACGGCATGTGGGATTTTCCTGGACCAGGGCTCGAACCCGTGTCCCCTGCATTGGCAGGCGGATTCTTAACCACTGCGCCACCAGGGAAGCCCTACAGAGGCATACTCTTGCAGGCAGTTTTCCCTGAGATGTGTAAAAGTCTTGGTATAAGACCTGGGGCCTCTGGTGAGGATTGAAACTGCTGGGCCTACTTGACGGTCAAACCAGAGGACGTGTGCTTAGGTGATGATTAAAGAGTGAGCCAGTTGGGCTGAGTCTCCCTCAAGCTTAGGCTGTACAGAGAACCCTGCCTGCAGCCTCCGTTCCTTTCTTGAGGCTTCTGGAGCTGTGCCAGTGAGTACTGGGATCAGGCAGTGGGCACAGCCAAGAAAGGCCAGAGATGTATTTACTGGGTCAGCAATGCCCTGAATGCCTGGTTCCCACTTGGCACTAGTAGGTTTCACCTGAGAATTTAGAACCTTGGTTAAGATTTGTTCCATGTGGGGTAAATCCTTTTAGGAATGGCAGCCCAAATGAGTGATGCTGGGGGTTAATGTATTTGTATTACAAGTATTTGGAGGGGCTTCTTAGAGCAGCATTCACTGAGCTTTCCACTAATGTGATTCTTCAGGATAGCTCTTAATAATCTTCTAGGACATAATGAATTGATGAGAACAGAGAGTCAAGTTGGAGAATGCCATTCTACTTAACCCTGAGTTTCTGAATTTAATAGGAGATAACACAGCCATGCTTCTGTAGGCACTGACATTTCTCTGTACAGATACTTGTTGGTAATAGAATTTTAATACCTAAACAGTTTATGAGAAAAGCTGTCAGCTACTGGTAATTTGCTAATTATCAGTAGCAAATTATTAACATTAAAGCCAGTGAGAAAGATATCTGTATCTCTATTGCAGTAGTTCGGGGGTCTGAAAAAAAGGTGGAGTGAACCATTGTTCTTTTTTTAGTAGGCAGTCTCTCCTAAAGATGAAGAAGAAAAAAACCCCCACAACTGTTGGTGAGCAAATGTCTTTCTCATTTTTGACCTTTGAGCCAGGAGAAGGGTGGGAGGGAAACAGACTTGGGGCATATGGAAGATGTCTGGAGAGCCCCTTATTCTACCTCAGTTACCTAAGGCTATTAGAACTTCTGATCTTTTCCTCCTAGGCACAGCTTGGGGAATGCCATGTTGAATGGTGGATGTTTGCCTGCCCTGTGAGGCATTGCTTGGTGCTGGGACCAAGGTGTGGGTGCAGGGAGAATGTGTCCTTGAAGATATATTGAACTTCAGATATAAATAAATAAATATGGTGGAGAAATTTAAGTTTGTAACAACCTTAGTACTATAGTTAAGCTACACAGTTTAAATTGGCTTTTGTGAGGGAATCCCCTGGTGGTCCAGTGGTTAGGACTCTGTGCTTTCACTGCCGAGGGCATGGTTTCAATCCCTGGCTGGGGAACTAAGATCCCACAAGCCGAGCAGCACAGCCAAAAAAATAAATAAAATTTTTTTTAAAAAAATTGGCTTTCGTGAACTAATTGGGAACCTAATCTCTTTATGATAGTTTCTTTAAGAAAAGCTCTAGGTACCCAATATTCAAACAGATTTTTGGTAATTGTTTGTAAGTTGGGGATCTACGTGTCTGTATTGCTTTGGTGATTTTTAAAAAAAATTTAATATATACACGGAAGGGTTTGGGTGTTTGAAATAGGTGTTGATTTTATCTATTTATCAATAAATTCATCTCTTTAAGTCAGTGGCTTTCAAATATTTTTGATTGCAACTCGTAGTAATAAATGTATTTTATATTGTGACCAGTACACACATGCATATATTATGTGATTATATATGGACACAAAAGTTTTACAAAAAATATTACTTATCCTTACTACACTGATAGTTTTCTTTAAACAAAAATTTTTTTAAGGTGAGTTGTGACCACCACATTGATTTCTCAACCCACTAATGGATAGAAATCCAGTTTGAAAAACACTGCTCTAAATGAACTGACAGCAAAATGCAAATTATGTTCAAAACTATAATGCTTGAGACCACAAAAATACAACAAATGTGGGGTTGTTTTGAAATGAATCAATCTAAATCGAGGAAAACGGGCCAGAAGTTTTCAGACCCTTAATGGAAATACGTGGTTAAACAATCCTTGTTCTTCAGGTTTTTACATTGGAATTTCATGAAATATGTTCAGTAGAAGTCCTATTACTTCTACGTAGGATGTAAAACAAAGGGTTCTATGGCCCAGTGAATGTGTGTACCATGTCTTTTCCTCCTGGGGATGCCTGGCAAATGTAATAAATTAATGTCTTAACCTAGTGTGTCTAATAACTTGGACGTTGAGCCCTGTGTGTTGACACCTGTGGAACTGTTTTGTGAAATACAGTTTGGCACGTGCCAGGAGAAGCAACATAGAGCTCTTGGAAGCATATGCTTCAAATATACATTGGGGAAGTATCCCCTCTCCCCATCTCAGCCCCCCGGCCAAGCACACACACTGCCTCCTTAAGAGCATGTGGTGATTATAGTCTGTGGTGCCACTTATATATTTCTTTAATTGTATCAGTAATAGGTGTTCATAGTAGAAAAATGAAATACTGATAAAAGTTAAAGAATAAGAGTTCTGTAAACTCACCATCCAGAGTTAATAACTCTTAACAACATTCTGGTATATATCCTGGCCTTTGGTATATACTCTGTCACGTGTGTATTAATAAGTGTGTGTGTTGTGCACGCTTGTGCAAGTATATATATATTTTTGTTATTAACAAATATGGAATCACACTATGTGACTATATAATCCCCTTTCCACTTAATTTATGTTGAACATATTTTCATGGCAATAAATATTGACATCTTAATTGCCATGTAGTGTTCCAGCATATGGTTATAACATAATTTATTTAATCAGTATTGTTAGACATACTGTCTTGCAGTGTTTTCAGTTATTCTCTTAGGAGAAGTTCTTAGAATTAAAATTTCTAAATTAGAGTTACATGTATTTTTTTAAAAATCAGAGATAAAAATCACCCGTTGGTATTTTGACTTTTCTTCTGGCACAGGCTGATGACTTGTACCTCCATTGATTTAAGTTTTGTAATATTTTTCATGTGTAGGTCTTCTGGATAAGTTCATTCTGAAGGATTTAATGTCTCATTTTAGTGGACAATTTTATCCATAATAAAAACTTTTTATTATGGAAATTTTAAGACATAAACAATCATCACCACCTTTCAGCAGTTATACTAAAATGTAGCTAATCTTGATTCACCTTTTTTTCATGGGAGGGGGAGAGTCTGGAGTATATTAAAGCAAAATCCAGACATGTCTTTCTACCTAAATACTTAAGAATGTCTCCCTAATGTATAATAACTTAAAAAAAAAGCCTGTGTCATTTTTACACATAACAAAATTAGTAAGAATTTGCCAGTACCATCTAATAATTCACATTCAGGTTTCCCTGATGATTAAAACGTTTTATTACATTCTTCTAAATCAGGATATATAGTGGATTGAATGGTGGCCCCCAAAAACATATGTCCACATCCTTATCCTTGGAACCTGTATTACTTTCTTTGTCTATCACATCTTCTTTATCCCTTTATCTGTTGATGGACTTAGGTTGCTTCCATGTCTTGGCTATTGTAAATAGTGCCGTGAACATTGTGGTGTATGTATCTCTTTGAATTAGTGTTCTCATTTATTCCAGAGTGGAGTTCCTGGGTCATATGGCAATTCTATTTTTAGTTCTTTTAGGAAGCTCCATACTGTTTTCCACAGTGGTTGCACCAATTTACATTCGTGGCAATCGAGTATGAGGGTTCCCTTTTCTCCACATCCTCACCAACATTTGTTATTTGTGTTCATTTTGATGATAGCCATTCTGACAGGTGTGAGGTGATAACTCATTGTGGTTCTGATTCACATTTCTCTGATGTTGAGCTTTTCATGTGCCCATTGGCCATCTGTATGTCTTCTTTGCAGAAGTGTCTATTCAGGTCTTCTGCCCATTTTTTAATCAGCTTATCTGTTTTTTTGATGTGAGTTGTTTGAGCTGTTTATGTATTTTGGATATTTTGGATAGTAGCCCCTTATCAGTCATATCATTAGCAAATATATTCTCCCATTATGTAGGTTGTCTTTTTTGTTTTGTTGATGGTTTCCTTTGCTGTGCAAAAGCTTTTAAGTTTAATTAGGTCCTGTTTGTTTATTTTTGCTTTTGTTTCCTTTGCCTTAGGAGGCAGATCCAAAATAACACTGCTCTGATTTATGTCAAAGAGTGTTCTGCCTATGTTTTCTTTTGGGAGTTTTATGGTTTCCAGTCTTACATTTAGGTCTTCAGTCAATTTTGAGTTTATTTTTAATATGGTGTGAGAAAATGTTCTAATTTCGTTCTTTTACATTTAGCTGTCCAGTTTTCCCAGCACCACTTATTGAAGAGATTGTCTTTTCTCCATTGTATATTCTTGCCTCCTTTGTTGTAGATTAATTGACCATAGGTGTGTGGGTTTATTTCTGGGCTCTCTTTTCTGTTCCACTGGTCTATGTGTCTGGTTTTGTGCCAGTACCATACTGCTTTGATTACCATAGCTTTGTGTATAGTCTGAAGTCAGGGAGCAAGTTACCTCCAGCTCTGTTCTTTTTTCTCAAGGTTGTTTTGCCTTTTTGGGGTTTCCATATAAATTTAAAATTATTTGCTTGTTCTGTGAACAGTGCTGTGGGTATTTTGATAGGGACTGCATTGATTCTGAAGATTGCCTTGGGTAGTATAGTCATTTTAACAATATTGATTCTTCCAATCCAAGAACATGGTATATCTCTCCATCTGTTTGTGCCATCTTTGATTTCTTTCATCAGTGTCTTAAGTTCTCTGAGTACAGGTCTTTTACCTCCTTAGTTAGTTTTATTCCTAGGTATTTTATTCTAGGAATAAAATGTGATGGTAAATGGAATTGTTTTCTTAATTTGTTTCTGATAGTTCATTGTTAGTGTATACAAATGCATCAGATTTCTGTATATTAATTTTGTATTCTGCAACTTTACTGAATTCATTGATGAGCTCTAGTAGTTTTTAGTGGCGTCTTTAGGATTTTCCATGTATAGTGGCATGTCATCTTGCAAACAGTGACAGTTTTATTTCTTCCTTTCCAGTTTGGATTCCTTTATTTCTTTTTCTTGTCTGATTGCTGTGGCTAAAACTTCCAATATTATATTGAATAAAAGTGATGAGAGTGGACATCCCTGTCTTGTTCTTGATCTTAGAGAAAATGCTTTCAGCTTTTCACTGTTGAGTATGATGTTAGCTGTAGGTTTGTCATATGTGGCCTTTATTATGTTCCCTCTATACCCATTTACTGGAGAGTTTTTCTTATCGTAAATGGATGTTGAATTTTGTCAAAAGCTTTTCCTGCATCTATTGAGATGATCATATGACTTTTATTCTTCAGTTTGTTCATATAGTGTATCACATTTTGATTGATTTGCAGATATTGAACCTGCATCTCTGGGATAAATCCCACTTAATCATGTTATATGATCCTTTTAATGAATTGTTGGATTAGTTTGCTAATATTTTGTTGAGAATTATTGCATCTATGTTCATCAGTGATATCTGCCTGTAATTTTCTCTTTTTTGTGATATCTTTGTCTGGTTTCGGTATCATGGTGATGCTGGGTTTGTAGAATGAATTTGGAAGCGTTCTTTCCTGTGCAGGTTTTTGGAATAGTTTCAGAAGGATAGGTGTTAATGCTTCTTTAAGTGTTTGGTAGAATTCACCTGTGAAGCCCTCTGGTCCTGTAGTTTTGTTTGTTGGGGTTTTTTAAATTACTGATTCAACTTCAGTACTGGTAATTGGTTTGTTCATATTTTCTACTTCTTCCTGGTTCAGTCTTGGGAGAGTGTACATTTCTAGGAATTTATCCATTTCTTCTAGGTTTTCTGTTTTATTGGCATATAGTTGTTTGCAGTACTTTGTATTTCTATGGTGTTAGTTGTAACTTCTTTTTTATTTCTAATTTTACTGATTTGGGCCCTCTTTTTCCTTGATGTATCTGGCTAAGGCTTGTCAACTTTACCTTTTCAGAGAACCAGCTCTTAGTTTCACTGATTTTTTTTAAGTGGTTTTTTTGTTGTTGGTGTTTGTTTTGGTCTCTTTCATTTATTTCTGCTCTGATCTTTATGATTTCTTTCCTTCTGTTAACTTGGTGTTTTCTTTGTTCTTTTTCTGGTTCCTTTAGGTATAAGGTTAGGTTGTTTATTTGAGAGTTTTCTTGTTTCCTGAGGTAGGTTTGTATCACTATAAACTTCTTTCTTAGAACTGCTCTTGCTGTGTCCTATTGATTTTGGAGCATTGTGTTTTCATTTTAATTTGTCTCCAGGTATTTTTTGATTTCTTAGATTTCTTCAGTGATCTGTTGGTTGTTTAGTAGTGTATTGTTTAGTCTCCATGTGTTGTGGGGTTTTTTGCAGTTTTTCCCTTGTATTTAATTTCTAGTTTCTTAATGTTGTGTTGGAAAAAATGCCTGATATGGTTACTGAGGCTTGTTTTGTGGCCTAGCAGGTGATCTGTCCTGGGGAATGTTCCATGTTGCACTTGAAAAGAATGTGTATTCTGCTGCTTTTGGACAGAATGTTCTATATATATCTGTTAAGTCCATTTGGTCTAACATGTCATTTAAGACCAATTTTCTGTTTGGATGATCTGTCCATTGATGTAAATGGGGTGTTAAAGTCTCCTACTGTTGTTACTGTAAGTTTCTCCCTTTGTACCTGTTAACGTTTGCTTTACGTATTTAACTCCTCCTATGTTGGGTGCATATATTTACAATTGTTATATCTTCTTCTTAGATTATGTAGTGTCCTTCTTTGTCTGTTGTTACAGTCTGTGTTTTAAAGTCTGTTTTGTCTGGTATAAGTATTGCTACCCTGACTTTCTTTTGATTTCCATTTGCATGGAATACCTTTTTTTTTAATCCCCTTACTTTCAGTCTGTATGTGCCTCTAGATCTGAAGTGAGTCTCTTATAGGCAACATATATATGGGTCTTATTTTTGTATCTGTTCAGCCACACTGTGTCTTTTGGTTGGAGCATTTAGTCCATTTACATTTAAGGTGATTATTGATAGGTGTATACTTATTGCCATTTTGTTAATTGTTTTGGGGTTGTTTTTGTAGTTCACTTTTGTTCCTTTCTTCTTCTTTTGCTCTCTTCCCCTCTTGTGATGTGATGACTATCTTTAGTTTTTTGGAGGGTTTTTTTGTTTGTTTTTTGCCACACTGCACGGCATGTGGGATCTTAGTTCCCTGACCAGGGATCGAACCCGCATCCCCTGCAGTGGAAGCATGGAGGCTTAACCTTGCCAGGGAAACCCGTATCTTTAGTATTATGTTTGGATTCCTTTCTCTTTTGGGTTTGTGTACCTATTATAGATTTTTCATTTGTAGTTACCATGAGATTTTATATATAACCATCTATATATGTGTGGTTATTTTAAGTTGCTGATCTCTTAACTTCAAATGCATTTTAACAACCCTGCATGTTTACTCCCCTCACCTAGTGATTACTGTTTTTGGCATCATATTTTACATTTTTTTGTTTTGTGTATCCCTTTCTTATTGTGGATACAGATGATTTTATTACTTTTGTCTTTTAACCTTCCTACTAGCTTTTTACATGGTTGGTTTACTATCATTACTGTATATTTGTCTTTACCAGTGTGCTTTTCTTCCTTTCATAATTTTCATGTTTCTAGTTGTAGTCTTTTCTTTTTCATGTAGAGAGTCCCTTTCACATTTCTTGTAAAGTTGATCTGGTGGTGCTGAACTCTTTTAGCTTTTGCTTGTCTGTAAAACTTTTGATCTCTCCATCAAATCTGAATGAAAGCCTTGATGGGTAGTTTTGGTTGTAGGTTTTTCTCTTTCATTACTTTAAATATATCATGACACTCCCTTCTGGCCTGCAGAGTTTCTGCTGAAAAGTCAGCCATATGGGAGTTCCCTTGCATGTAACTCATTGCTTTTCACTTGCTGCTTTTAATATTCTCTCTTTATCTTTAATTTTTGGCATTTTAATTACAGTGTGTCTTGGTGTGGTCCTCTTTGGGTTGATCCTGTTTGGGACTCTCTGTAGTTCCTGGACATGGATGTCTGTTTCCTTTCCCAGGTTTGGGGAGTTTTCAGCTATTGTGTTGTCAAATATGTTTTCTGCCCCTTTCTCTCTTCTCCTTTGGGGCACCTATAAATTTTTTTTTTAAATAAATTTATTTTACTTATTTATTTAAAAAAATTTTGCCTGTGTTGGGTCTTTGTTGTTGCGCTTGGGCTTTCTCTAGTTGCAACAAGCGGGGTCTACTCTTCGTTGCGGTGCACAGGCTTCTTCTCATTGCAGTCGCTTCTCTTGTTGTGGAGCATGGGCTCTAGGCGTGCGGACTTCGGTAGTTGTCGCACACAGGCTCGGTAGTTGTTGCATGCAGGCTCAGTAGTTGTGGCTTGTGGGCTCTAGAGTGCAGGCTCAGTAGTTGTGGCACATGGGCTTAGTTGTTCCGTGGCATGTGGGATCTTCCTGCCAGGGCTTGAACCTGTGTCCCTTGCATTGGCAGGTGGATTCTTAACCACTGTGCCACCAGGGAGGTGCCACCTATAATTTTGATATTGTCTCAGAGGTCTTGTAAGCTGACTTCATTTCCTTTTATTCTTTTCTCTATTTTCTGTTCAGCCATCAGTGATTTCCACTACTCTGCCTTCCAGCTTATTGATCCATTTCTCTGTATCATTTAATCTACTGTTGATTCCTTCTAGTGTATTTTTCATTTCAGTCATTTGTTATTGTTTTCTCCATCTCTGATTGGTTCTTCTTTATATTTTCTAAGTCTTTGTTTAAAACTTCTAATTTTTTTTTTTTTAGTACTTTGTGGATTCATTTGGAGGCCTTGGGAATCCTTAATGTGAAAAAACTGTGAAATTGGCTATGTCCCTTCTCCCCGACATTTCACTCCCACTTTGAGACCAGAGTAAGGAATATCTAGTCTTTTTTTAAAAAAATTTTAATTAATTAATTTTTGTCTGTGTTGGGTCTTAGTTGATGTGTGGGGGCTTTAGTTGTGGCGAGTTGGGGCTGCTCTTCGTTGTGGTGCACGGGATTCTCATTGCGGTGGCTTCTCTTGTTGCAGAGCATGGGCTCTAGGTGCATGGGCTTCAGTAGTTGCAGCACGTGGGCTCAGTATTTGTGGCTTGTGGGCTCTAGAGTGCAGGCTCAGTAGTTGTGGCACATGGGCTTAGTTGTTCCGTGGCATGTGGGATCTTCCTGCCAGGGCTTGAACCTGTGTCCCTTGCATTGGCAGGTGGATTCTTAACCACTGTGCCACCAGGGAGGTGCCACCTATAATTTTGATATTGTCTCAGAGGTCTTGTAAGCTGACTTCATTTCCTTTTATTCTTTTCTCTATTTTCTGTTCAGCCATCAGTGATTTCCACTACTCTGCCTTCCAGCTTATTGATCCATTTCTCTGTATCATTTAATCTACTGTTGATTCCTTCTAGTGTATTTTTCATTTCAGTCATTTGTTATTGTTTTCTCCATCTCTGATTGGTTCTTCTTTATATTTTCTAAGTCTTTGTTTAAAACTTCTAATTTTTTTTTTTTTGGCCATGCCACATAGCTTGCAGGATCTTAGTTCCCTGACCACGGATTGAACCAGGGCCTAACTACTGGACCACCAGGGAATTCCCAGCAATTTCTAACTTCTCACTCTGTTCATCTTTTCTTCTCCTGAGTTCTTTGATCATCTTTTTGATTGTAAAAATTTAACTCTTTATCTGATAGGTTGCCTACCTCCACTTCATTTAGTTCTTCTTGGGTTTTATCCTGTTCCTTCTTTTATAACATGTTCCTGTGTCACCTAACTTTTCTGAATGTGTTTTTATTTCTATGTGTATGGTAGGTTGGTTACGTTTCCTGACCTTGGAGAAGTGGCCTTTTGTAGAAGACATCCTGTGCATCCCATAAGTGTACTCTCCTCTGGTCACCAGTACTATATGCTCTAGATGTGCTCCTAACCTATGTGGGCTGTGTGGGCCCTTTTATTATAGAGGGCTGGTTATTGTGGGCCGTCTGGTAGGAGTGGCTGACCCCTGGTCTGGTTGGTTGCCAGGGTCTGCCTTGTGTGGAGGCTGCCAGCCACTGTTTGGCAGGGCCAGGTCATGTGGCTGGCTACAGAAGCCTGGAGGGCCCTGGGGCTAGTGGTGGCTCACTCTTGGGCAGAACTGGGTTCTGGGGTGGGTGGTTGCAGAGCCAGCATTCCTGGATATAGTGTTGGCCTGCTGGTGGTTGGGGCCAGTTCCTGAAATGGCTCACTGTAGGTTCCAGGGTGTCTCAGAGCCGGTGCTGGCCCACTGGTGTGTGGGGCTGGATCCCACGGTGGCTGGTTTAATAGTGCATGGTATCTCCAAGGTGGTATTGGCCTGCTGATGCATGGGGCCAGAGCCCAGGGGCTCCCAGAGCTATTGCCAGCTCACTGGTGGGTGGGGCTGGATCCAAAAGCCTCTGGCTGAGGTGCCCAAGGTGTCCCAAAGGAGATGTTGGCCTGCTGATGGAAAGGGCTGGAGCTTGGAGCTCCTGAGGGTGGTGCTGTCCTACTGGTGTATTGTCTGAGTCCTGACAAGGCAGGCTGTGGGGCATGGTGGTTCTGTTCCTGCTGTCTACCCATTGGTGGGTGGGGTCAGTGCCCAGGAGGTCCTGTGGTGGTGGCCCACTGGTGGGCAGAGCTGGCTCCCAGGGTCTCTGGCTGCAGGGTCTTGGAAGTCCTGAGTGCAGTGCCTGTGTACTAAGTGTCTCAGGTCCTGGGTCCTCTGGTGGACAGAGCTGTTTTCAGGGATGGCTCTGGGCTATGGGGGTCTTAAGGCAGCCTGGCTGCTCATGGGTGGGACTGTGTCCCCACATGGCTAGTTACTTGGCCTGAGGGGACCCAGTACTTGGGCCTACAGGCTGGTAGGAGGGGGT
The DNA here is from genome assembly GCF_000442215.2 of Lipotes vexillifer. Lineage (NCBI taxonomy): Eukaryota > Metazoa > Chordata > Mammalia > Artiodactyla > Lipotidae > Lipotes > Lipotes vexillifer. Next base: position 937,061 of record NW_006777952.1, on the reverse strand, counting down.
GGGACTGGGTCCCGAGGCTAAAAAGCTAGAGGGAGGATTCCAAAATGGCACTTGCCAGCACCAGTGTCCCCATGGTAGAAGGAACTCTCAAAAATGGCTGCTGTCAGTGTCTTTGTCCCCAGGGTGAGCTCTGCTTGCTCCCTGCCTCTCCAGGAGACTTTCCAAGTTCAGCA
>NW_006777952.1:933656-935161 GCF_000442215.2 Lipotes vexillifer | reverse complement strand
TCAGCAGGTAGGTCTGACCCAGGCTCCTTTCAAATTACTGCTTCTGCACGGGGTCCCAGGGCATGTGAGGTTTTGTGTGCACCCTTTAATAGTAGTGTCTCTCTGGATCTCCCAAAAGTAAGCCCCACTAGCCTTCAAAGCCAAATGTTCTGGGGGCTCGTCTTCGTAGTGCACCCCTGTGTTGGGGAGCCTGATGTGGGGCTCAGACCACTTGCTCCTTGGGGAGAACCTCTGCAATTGTAATTATCTTCCTATTTGTAGGTTACCCCCCCCAGGGGTGTGGGTCTTGACAATATTGCAACTCCACCCTTCCTACCCATCTTGTTCTGGTTCCTTATATCTTTAGTTGTAGATCTTTTCTGCTAGTCTTCTGGGTCTTCTCATTGATAGCTGCTCTGTAAATGGTTGTAATTTTGCTGTGCCCATGAGAGGAGGTGAGCTCACTGTCTTCCTACTCCTTGGCCCAGCCCTATGATGTTTTCTTTTTTTTTAATATATAAATTTATGTTTTTGGTTGCGTTGGGTCTTCATTGCTGTGTGTGGGCTTTCTCTAGTTGCAGTGAGCTGGGTGCTACTCTTCGTTTGCAGTGCACAGGCTTCTCATTGCGGTGGCTTCTCTTGTTGTGGAGCACAGGCTCTAGGCATGCAGGCTTCAGTAGTTGTGGCACGCAGGCTCAGTAGTTGTGGTGCACAGGCTTAGTTACTCTGTGGCATGTGGGATCTTCCCAGACCAGGGCTCGAGCCCGTGTCCCCTGCATTGGCAGGTGGATTCTTAACCACTGCGCCACCAGTAAGTCCTGTTTCTTGATGTTTAATGAGAAATTGTAAGAAGGAACATTGAAGGCTGCTAACCAGAAGCCATTTTTGACTTGAAAGTCCCTTCTTATACATCAGTTAGAATCAAAGACTTTGTTGTGTTCACACTTTTATTTTACAGATGAGGAGACAGGCCTCCAAGAGGCTGTGATATGCACAAGGTTATTTAGCTAGTGTACAGGCAACCAGGGAGAAAACGTCTGGGCCTGGGCTTTCTTATTTTCCTGATGAGAAAGTGAGACTGATAGAGGGGAAAGAGGCACCCATCCCTGCCTTCAGGCCTGCCCTAGGGCAAAGCTGAGCTGTGCCCTGGTTAAGTTCCCTTCACTGCCCCTTGCTCTGTTTGCTGAGCAAGACCTCGCATACTGACAGCCAGTTACTGGGGCTTTTGAAGGTGCCCGATGCAGGAGGTGGGGCTGTATTCCACCACAATGATTTTTCACAGCTGAGGGAAAGCAAGTCCCAGCAATGAGGGATGAGTGGAGGAACTGAGTAAAGGGAGAACTAGACAACTGTCTTCAAACATTAGGGGAGTTGTCCTGAGTAACATGTAGCAGATTCAGTGTGTGGTGGTTGTGGGGTGAGCAGATTTCAGATCAGTGGAAGGAAGATCTACGAAGCTGGGCTGTGCGACGACAGAACTGTCTGCCTTAGGAGCCGTGTTTCTCCTCGCCGGGGGAGGGGGGGGC
>NW_006777952.1:932280-933646 GCF_000442215.2 Lipotes vexillifer | reverse complement strand
GGGGCGGTGGGGGGCGGGGTGGCCAGACTTTGGAGAGAGTTTAGAGGACATATTCCATATTAGGAAAGTGGACCAAATGACCTCGAAAATCCTTTCCCAATACTGCTGTTCTGTGAACTTAAGAGTTGAGAAAAGGTTTTGCCAGGCTCAGTGAGGGTGACTGGAAGCAGTTTTGTAGCTATCGAGAATCAGGGACGTTCAGGAGTCACAGAAGTCGGGAATCTTTCATATTAGGAATTGTTGCAATTACAGATAAACTGATACAGGGATCCGTTTGAGTTTGGTTTTTCATTCAGAGTTTGCCCTGATCACTAGAGGTTACTGGAGGCAAAAGGGAATATTCTTCAGTTTATTGTCAGCCACATCTGAGATTAGGTTAGCTCTTAAAATGGGAACAAACCAAGTACCTTGGATCCCTGCTTTTACAAGAGAACGCAGGAGAATCGAGGTCAAGTTAGAATATAGTTGTTCCATGAGGTTTCTCCTCATGTTGGCTGTTTCTGTGAGAGCAAGAGCTATTAAGAGCACTCATGGCTTCTAGAGAGAGTGACTTATGTGGCTGATGTGAGCTAGAATAGAAAATTAACATGCATATGGGGTAAGTCTCAAATTTTAATTCACCAGCACCTTTAGGGGAATGTAGAGAAGAAATAAAAGGTGGCAACAGCTGACAGTAAACATCAGGAGATTTGCTAGCAGTGGTGTTAGACATTAGCGGTAGCAGGTCAAAGATATCTCCATTAGGCTTTAAGACAGTGAAAGATTTGGATGCATGTACAATTTAGGCTGGTCTCTGAATTCCTACAGTTGTGGGCTTCCCTCATCATCGTTCACATGGGGATGCCTCTGTTGCCCATGTCCTTCCCCAGGGATGCAGGAATAAGACTAGGCCAAATGCGTTCATACTCCGTAAGTCCTTATCCTATCTGTCTACTCAGTCACCGACTCATTCACATCCTAGCTGATGCCAGGTTATCAATTTCCCCCTGCTTCCCTTAGAAGTCCAGTGTTTTCTTCTACCCTTGCTACCTGTCAAGATGCCTTCTGTCTAGGGCTAACCGTTTCCTCTTTTGTTGAAACCCCTCCAAATTTCTATTCTATTGATCCTTTTTCTCATGTTTTTAAGTTCCCTCTATGGTGGAATCCTCTTCCAATTTGCAAACAACCTCTTCCTTTCCATAGCTCCATGTTGGAGAAAACGAGATTGTACTGAGGCAAAGTTGGAGGGAAACTAACCAGGATAGAAGGGATGTCCAGGCCTACTCAATACTTACAATTGGGCTTCTGGGGAGGGGTGAAGGAAGTACCTCTTCCCTTAAATTGTCAGGCATATTATCCTCTTCCTTCCCCCCAACATAAAAGCAAG
>NW_006777952.1:895405-932270 GCF_000442215.2 Lipotes vexillifer | reverse complement strand
TCTTTCCCTGGCCAGGCTTAAAGTTTCTTAAGATAGGGGATGGCCTTACCTAGTTACTGTGCAGTATCCAGCTCTCTAGTTCTGTGGTTCTCAAACCTCAGCGTACATTGGAATCACCCAGAGGGCTCACTGACAGAGACTGCTCAGGCCCACCCTCCACCCTTAGAATTTCTGTCCCAAGGTGGACCCTGAGAACCTGCATATCTAACACGTTCCCTGGTGATACTGGTGCTGCTGGTCTGAGGAGCACAGTCTGAGCACCACTGACCTAGTTTAGCTTCTCTCCCAAAGACATGCCTGGAGAAGCCAGCCTCCTCAGTGTAGCTTCCCAGTCCTGACGGTATATGCCACCCATTTCCCTGAAGTCCGCTCAGAGGTGGAATTCAGCTGACACTTTGGGATGGGTGATACTTAGTAAAATAAGAGACCAAGACACCAGGATCTTGTTAGCTGGATATATTTCTTTTTGTTTGTTTTTGTTTTTGTCACAGAACACTGTTTGCAGTAGAGGAAACTGGCATTGCAGTCTGGTGGTAAAATGGCTTGTTCACATAAACCAGTACATGTTCATCCTTTAGCGCAAAAAGCCCTAATGGCGCGTACCCTATTGAAATTCAGGACATCTCCAATATTCTCTCTCTGTTTTTCTTTGTCACTTTTTTTTTTTAAATAAACATTTTCAAGGTTTGTCCAAAAGAAGGCCATATAGGTTCTTGGCTAGCGGAAGACAATTCAGAACAGATGTTGCACACTTGGACTGTTACCTTCTCCAGGCTGGCAGTTGATATCTTATTTTTTTCCAACTCATTTTTATTAAAAAAATAAAAAAATGCTCCAACTATCAGTTTTACAAAATCTCTAAGGGAAACACAAGAGCAAGGTGCTGAGGTAAAAAACACCTGAGGTAGCTTTTTTTTGTGTGTTTTTCTCGTTAAAAAAATCTGTAAATTTAACGCCCTGGGCCAACGACCTCGTGTAAATTGCTATTTTCCTCCATATTTTTTTTAAAAGAAAGAAATAATTTTGCTGAATATTGATGGCTTATACACCAAAATGTAAAAAGACAAAATACATTCTTTCTTTGTGGAATTTTTCTTTGTTTGGTTGGTTGGTTTGATGGGTTACTGTTTTTCCTCTTCCAAAATGCTAGGACAAGTACCATTGACTCTTGTTCTTTTGAGTAACCAAGTGTAAGTTGAGGCTGGTTTGTGTGTTTCGCTTTTGTTCCTTTGTGTGATGTGATACTCAGAGCACTGCTTTGCCTGGGGGGTGCGTAGATATGGGAATTGAGACAGAGGGATGAGGGGAATTAACAAGAATGGGGATGGAGAGGATGGGGAGGGAGAGAGGGGGTAGGGGAGAGATAAACAGAGAGAGACAGAGAATTATACAGCAGTATGCAAAAACCAGTTTAAAACCTGTGAAGCAAAGAGAAATGGGTGTGTGAGCTAGACAGGGATGAAGAGAGACAGAGTTTCCTCTTCAGAGAGACGGTATCCCTTCTGTTGACATACACAGGTGATCCAGAACTGCTGTGAGTGTCCTTTCGACGAGATTACCCTCCGGGTGAATTTTGTGTGGGTGGCCTTGAAGCTCCTTACTAAACCGTTAGAACTCCCAAAGCACGACTTTATTCTTTAAAGTCTAGAAAAGCCTGCTTTCTCTTTAAAAAGAAAAAAGAATAACTGATTAAAAATTGGAGTTAGTTGAGTTATCTGATATATTATTTCTAAAATATATTAACGCCGCAGGCACCCTGTGTAACCCACAGGCCACATATCTTAACATCTTTCCCTTCTAATATGTACATACATGTACAGACACAATTTTCCGCAAAAAGAAAAGGGTGTGAATTTTGCTTTGATTTCAACACATTCACCTATGTTAGTTCAACTAGAAGGGATAGCGTGGTGGGGTTAGGAGAGACCCGAGTGGATGGTGAAGTGGATGGCTGGGAAGCCTGCAGAGGCCCTGGGGAAGCTGGGAGGCCGGGCCCCGGCACGGCTGCCCTCCCGCCTCCTCCCTGGCCCCCCGGATTCTCAGGGCCTCTGCAGAGCCCCTGGCGCCTCCGCAGACTTCTCATTCCTCAGGATGGTCTTTGGTTTGCTCCCGATCTGGCTGGCTGTGTTTGGTCTCATTCTGTCAGGTGTTGGAAGGGCTACATTCATCCGTTGTTTGCTGGTGCCTGTGGGAGCCTCACTTGCTGCGCTGTGAGGCAACTCCCTGAGGATATTTCTGCTCCTGCTGCTTCACCTGTTGTACAATTTCCCTGATCTTGCGCTGTGCAGTCTGCAGCAAGGGAGAGGAGGGGGACAGGGGAGAAAAGGAACCCAGTTCTGAGGACAAGCAGTGGGGTGTGGGGAGGCAGGGCTGGGACTTGGGGGAAGGAGGCGGTAAACTCAGAAAAGTGTCATCTACCTACTGAGGCCCTGACTCCAGGCCTTTTCTGCCTGGAAGTAAAGTGGCAGAGTTCCCCACCCCCACCCTGCCAAGGCTGCTGGGTGGAGGGTAAGAGGGTGGGACCCCAGGAAGCAAGAACCAGGGCATTAGTGACTAGGGAACCTGCAGAGGTCAGACTGCATCCTCCCTCCCAGCTAACACATGCTCCAACGTCCAACGCTTCGCCTCCTCCCTGCCTTCCTAGAGTTACTGCAGAGACAGTGGTGTATGGCAAGGGAAGATGGACAGTCAATGGGATGGGGAGAAAGTGAGAAACGGGCCCACTCTACCCTGAACAGGTGGAGAAAACACATGAACCCAAACCTGTCCCCTCACCCACCCTGCTGCTCCCACTGCAGGGAGAACCCTGCAGACTGAACGCCTACAGGAGCCCAGCCACTGAGACCCACGCCTGGAACACTGGAAGAGCTGGGATGGGAGAGCCCCAGGCGTGGTGTGGTCAGGCTCTGACTATAGGGATCTCAAAGGGTGCTGGTGGGGTGCAGGGCACAGCAGCGTGGCAGGTCCTGGCAAAGGCACGGCACTGAGAGCGCAGGCTGACACTCAGACAAACCTGCAGTGTTGGCTTAGACTGCCTCTGCTCCTTTGGGACAGGGACTGGACCGCTCTATCCCCAAACCCAACCCCCTCCCCCAACAACAAAAAAGCATCACAAAGAACCAGGTCACGTGATTCTGAGTCACTAGCCCTTCTGACTGGAAGAGAAGCAGCTGTATGGGGCCCTGAGTCCTAATGGGGGTTGTCACAGTGAAGTAGAGGAGAGGAAAGAGAAACAAGGGTCTCCTGACATGAGCGTTTAACCCATAATAGTGGAATTCTGGCACCTAGGCTGGTCCTCAGGGCCCAAGGTGGCCCTTGCCTGGTATATGGCTCCCAGCAGGGGAAGGCTGTGACTGAGGCCTGAGCGGGAGGTCGAGGTAACAGGAGAGCCCGCAGTTCAGCATTTCAGAGGCTTGAACTGTGCTGGCTTGACTCCAAAGCTCTATACCCTTCCTCAGGCTCCTCCAGCAGGCCTGGGAGAGCAGTGGTGAGCCAAGGAACAGTCGCCCCTGTCCTGTTCCATCTGTGCGTGGGGGGTCAGAGTGGGGATGTGTGTGCACGGCCTGGGGCCACCGGACAGGTCACCAAGAACTTAGAGACTTGCAAAGAGATTAGCAGGAGAGACTGGACCCTCACAGCACAGGTACCTGGCTGGCAAAGAAATGCCCAATAATTCGGACAATCACTTCCTCATTTTCATCTGGCGTTTGGTCACGAGGCACAATGACTTCTGCACTGGTTAAGTTCTGCAGTTCATTCACCTGTGAAGGGAGAAACCAAAAAAATTCCTGTGACTTGCTTCACTTGCAGTGGTCAGGAACCGGAACCCAGAATATCTGCAAGGTATGTCTGTATACTCTGGGCGGGACTCTCCTCCGTATCGACTTCCTGCTGCTGTGTGTGTGGGTTTACAGGCGCAGGAGGCAGCCTCCCTGTCTTCATTTCCCAGCATATAGCCTAGATGCAGTGTTCCTGGACCCAGGACCACTGTGGGTTTGGGGCCCTCAGCTCTGGATGATGCTAATTACATTTTTGTCCTTGAAGAGTCAGTGGGGGTCTGAGGGAAGTCAGGCCAGGAGATGAAGCCAGCTCAGAGCACACTTACGGTTTTGCCACCCTTGCCGATCACACGGCCGGCTGTAGAGGAGGGCACTCGGATGTGGGCTTCCAGCTTCACCTCCTCTTTGGGGTTAAAGAAGTTTTCTTCTTTCAGTTTCCCAAAGATCCGCCCCTGGGCCTGAGAGAGCAAGACACGTCAACCTGCTTTAGCAGCACTGCTACAGGAACCAGTGAGTCCAGGCAATGGTACAGCCCCAGCCCCATGCTCCCCGGGGTCTGCTCAGCTCGCTCAGAGCGGATGCATGCCTGCCACACCCAAGGAGTGCACCTTGCAGACATGCACAGACACTCCCGTGTCTTCAGGTTTGCACATGGATCGCACAGGAAGCTTTCCGTGTATAGGGTCAGGGTGGAACTACATGTCTTATTTCTGTATCCTGAGCAACTATAAATGTTTGGTTGAATGAATTTGTTCAGGGAATTCTTAACTTCCTCCCACCACGATACGTTCAGGCCTCCGGTTATTAAAGGATGGAGGCAAGGGTGGTGTTGATGGGATTTGCTCTTTGATGTTTAACACCAGAGCCAGTGTAGCCAAAAGCTTTTTGTTCTTTTTAAAAGAACTTTTAAAAAAAATTATTTATTTATTTATTGGCTGCACCGCATGTCACGTGGGATCTTAGTTCCCCAACCAGGGATCAAACCCATGCCCCCTGCAGTGGAAGCACAGAGTCTTAACAACTGGACCGCCAGGGAAGTCCCTAAAAGAACTTAAAAAAAACCGAGATATAACTTACATAACTTAAAATTCAGCATTTTAAAGTGTACACTCCAGTGGTTTTTAGTATATTCACTAGGTTGTGCAACCACCACTGCTATCCAGAACATTTTCATCCCATTCCCCCAAATAAAAACCCATACCTATTAGCAGATAGTCCCAACTCCTCCCTTCCCCTAGTCCCTGGCAACCACTAAACTACCCTTCTGTCTCTGGATTTGCTTTTTCTGGATGTTTCACATAAATGGAATATATATTATGTGGTCTATTGTGTCTGCCTTCTTTCACTTGGTATAATGTTTTCTAGGTTCATCCATGATATAGCATGCATCAGAATCTCACTCCTTTTCAAGGCTAAATAACATTCCATGTATGTTTATGCCACATTTTGTTTATCCATTCTTTCATTGATGGACGCTTGGGTTGTTTCTGCCTTTGGGCTATTGTGAATAATGCCACTATGAACATGGTTGTACACTCTTTCCATGGCTGAATGATATCCTATTATGTGGATATACCACATTTTGTTTATCCATTCATAAGTTGAAGGATTATTCTTGAACATTTTACACGTTTATTTTTTCTCACATTTTAAATACTTTTAATACAAATTATACTTTACAAATAAATGTTTCTGACTTTTAGAAAACTCAAGTTATAATTTTCCTAGGAGTGAAAAGGCAATAACAAAACAATGCAGGGGAAGGGAGACAAGGTGGTGGAACAGAAGGACTTGAGCTCACCACCTCTCACGAAAACACCAAAATCACAACTAACTGCTGAACAACCATTGACAAAAAAAACTGGAACCTATCAAAAAAGATATTCTACATTCAAAGACGAAGAAGCCACAACGAGATGGCAGGAGGGGTGCTTTCATGATATAATCAAATCCCATACCCACCAGGTGGGTGACCCACAAACTGGAAGCTAATTATATTGTAGAGGTTCTACCATAGGAGTGAGAGTTCTGAGCCCCATGCCAGGCTCCTCAGCCTGGGGGTCTGGCACCTGGAGGAGGAGCCTCCAGAGCATTTGGCTTTGAAGGCCAGTGGGGCTTGAGTGCAAGAGCTCTGCAAGACTAGAGGAAACAGAGAATCCATTCTTGGAGGGTGCACACAAGGTTTCATGTGAACTGGGACCCAGGACAAAGCAGTGACTCCACAAGAGCCTGGGCCAGACCTACCTGTGGGTCTTGGAGGGTCTCCTGGGGAGGCAAGGGTTGGCTGTGGCCCACTGCAGTGGCAAGGACACTGGTGGCGGAGGCCCCACGGAATACTTCTCAGCGTGAGTATGCCTCCTCCCTGAGGTCGCCATCTTGGTACTGAGACCTGGCCCCACCCAAACAGCCTGCAGGCTCCAGTGCTTGGACGCCTCAGGCCAAAAAACCAATAAGGTGGGAATACAGACCCACCCATTGACAGCTGCCTAAAGTCATCCTGAGCCCACAGCCACCTCTAGACACACCCCTTGATACGCCGTGCCCACCAGAGGGACAAGACCCAGTTCCACCCTCCCACGGGCAGGCACAAGTCCGTCCCACCAGGAAGCCTGCACAAGCCCCTGGACCAATCTCAGCCAGGGGTTAAGGCAGACACCAGAAGCAAGAACTACAATCTGGCAGCCTGCAGAATGGAGAACACAAACACAGAAAGTCAGACAAAATGAGACAGCAGAGAAATATGTTCCAGACGAAGGAACAAGATAAAATCTCAGAAGAACAGCTAAGTGAATTAGAGATAGGCAATCTCCCTGAAAAAAGAATTCAGAATAATGATAGTAAAGATAATCCAAGATCTTGGAAAAAGAATGGAAGTACAGACCAAGAAGATACAAGAAATATTTAACAAAGAGCTAGAAGATTTAAAGAACAAACAGATGAACAATACAATAACTGAAATGAAAAATATACTAGAAGGAATCAAAGGCAGAACAGATGAGGCAGAAGAATAAATAAGTGAGCTGGGAGACAGACTGGTGGAAATCACTGCCACAGAACAAAGAAAAAAGAATGAAAAGAAATGAGGACAATTTAAGAGACCTCTGGGGCAACATTAAATGCACCAACATTTGCATTACAGGGGTTCCAGAAGGAGAAGAGAGAAATGGCCCTAGAAAATATTTGAAAAGATAATAGCCAAAAACTTCCCTAACATGGGAAAGAAAACACTCACTGAAGTCCAGGAAGCACAGAGAATCCCATACAGGATAAACCCAAGGAGGAACATGCTGAGACATATTAATCAAACTGACAAAAATTAAAGACAAAGGGAAAACATTAAAAGCAACAAGAGAAAAGCAACAAATAATATACAAGGGAATCCCCAGAAGGTTATCAGCTGATTTTTCAGCAGAAACTCTGCAGGCCAGAAGGGAGTGGCACCCTATATTTAAAGTGATAAAAGGGGAAAAAACTACAACCAAGAATACTCTACCCACCAAGGCTCTTGTTCAGATTCAATGGAGAAATCAAAAGCTTTACAGACAAGCACAAGCTAAGAGAATTCAGCACCACCAAACCAGCTTTACAACAAATGCTAAAGGAACTTCTCTAGGTGGAAAAGAAAAACCTGCAACTAGAAACAGGAAAATTACAAATGGGAAAGCTCACCGGTAAAGGCAAACATACAGTAAAGGTAGGAAATCATCCACACACAAATATATCAAAACCAGCAATCCTGAGGAGAGTACAAATGCAGGACATTTGAAATGAAGAGACCAGCAACTTTAAACAATCACACACACACACACACAGCTATATCAAAACCTTGTAACCACAAACCAAAAATCTACAACAGGAACACACACACACACAGAAGAAAGAGCAATTCCAAACACAACATTAAAGATAGTCATCAAATCACAAGAAAAAAGGAAGGAAGAAAAAAGGCCTACAAAAACAAATACAAAATAATTAGCAAAATGGCAATAAGAACATACATATTGATAATTACCTTAAATGTAAATAGATTAAATGCTCCAACCAAAAGATAAATACACACACACACACAGTTGAATATTCCTCATCCATATAAAAGAATGAAATAATACCACTACAGCAACATGGATGGACCGAGAGATTATCATACTAACTGAAGTCAGTCAGACAGAGAAAGATGAATATCATGATATCACTTATATGTGGAATCTAAATGATACAAATGAACTTATTTACAAAACAGAAACAGACACAGACTTTGAAAACAAACTTACGGTTACCAAAGCGGAAATGTGGGGGGGGGGAGGGATAAATTAGAAGTTTGGGATTAACATATACACATTACTATATATAAAATCGTCAACAAGGGCCTACTGTATAGCACAAGGAACTGTACTCAATATTGTGTACTAACCTATATGGGAAAAGGATCTGAAAAAGAATGGATATATGTATATGTATAACTGAGTCACTTTGCTGTACACCTAAAACTGACACAACATTGTAAGTGAACTATACTCCAATATAAAATAAAAATTAAAACAATGCACCGCCCCCCACCCCCAACACTTCCAACAAACTGCTATTTCCCCTCACACCCATGTTTATGCCCTATCTTCAAAACCACAACCAACGGGATCAGAGATGCCATCTTAAACTGGGCATTGACAGAGGGTCCACTTTTCCACGGGAAAGGAGGGCTCCACACAGAGGGAGCAGCCTGAAGGGGGGGAAGACAGGGTGGGTGGGGACTATAGAACGAAGGGAAATGGAGGTTGGGCCTCCAAAGAAGAGCCTGAACCTGGCTCTGGGGCAGCTGCGCCTGCTAAAGGCCCTCAGCCTTCCCTAACAGGCTGCCCTGTATCCAGGGCTGCAGGGCTGAGGGCGTTCTTGGCACTGACCTTGAACTGGGCTTCAGGTGGGCCGGTGATGATGACCATCCTTTCACTGACGTCTGGGCTTTCTGCTGGGGCAATCTGCAGTTCACAAAGCAAGAGGGAAATGCTACTGCTTGGCTCTGTTCCCCGAGCTGCTCCTTCTTGTCTAAGAGGATGGCACACCCACTAGCAAGAGATTATAAGACTCACACCTTTGTACCTGGTGCTTTGTCTGACCCTGCTGCTTCCACTCTGGGTCTTAGGAGATTATGACCGTAGTGCCCAGTATCAAATTTGGGTCTCTGGCCACCCAGGAATAGTTGGAAACAAGTTAGTACTTACTGCCTGTCCCTGCCCCCACCAGCAGTGTGACCAGCCTCCTTTCACCAAGGAGCTCCACTAGCCCACCGAGGGCCCAGAAGCGAGGATGAGCTGGTCCACAGAGGAGTTAAGTTGGAGTCAGCCTGCAGAAAGGGCTGTTAGTGACAGGTGTGACTAGGACCAGCTCCTCTGTAGCACACGAATCAACTGATGGCCCCAGAGCAAGCATGAGGACACCCTGGTTCCAGTGCGTGCTCTACAAACCCCTCCTCTCCCCACAGGTGAAACATGGCAGTTGAACCCGGCAAGCTCAAAACCTCCTAGCTCTCACTCTGTGACTCTGATGTCTTCTGTAACAGAACTCAAGATGGAACAACCGAACATTTTTTTGTTAGATCCTCTTTACATAACTTTTTCCCTGCATACCCTGCCTTATTTCAAAAACCTTTTAAGGTAGCTTTAAAAATAAATACAATGTAGCATAATTAAATTTATTTATTTTTTTGGCCATACCACGTGGCTTGTGGGATCTTAGTTCCCTAATCAGGGAACTTGTGCCCCCTGCAATGGAAGCGTGGAGTCCTAACCACTGGACCACCAGGGAATTCCCATAAAGTTACTTTTAAATGAGCTAAAAGTACACCAGGCACTTAGGGATGAGCCAGGAGTGAGATTAGTACACAAATGCACCTCATAAAGTCCTACACACCACCCAGAGACCCCATCCCCGAGACTGAGCTGTTCAGCGTGAACATGATTCACCACCGACGGGGTGTGTCTGAAGTTATCGTCTCTGAACCACTGTGTCTCAGTCTTGGCTCCCGCAAGAAGACCTCCACCTCCACAGGGTTTTAGTTTTCTCTCAGTACGTGTCCTAAGCCAGGCTGCACCTGCAGGCCTCAGGGTCCTGTGTCGCTGTCCCAGCTTTACCATGAAGACAGACCCAAGGCCTGCGCTGACCTTGTCTATGAGACCTTCAAAGAAGATCTGGCCCTGACTACTCAGTGGCACGAGGATGAACATGAGACACTGGTCACCAACCACTGAGCTTCCTGGGGGTCTTCCCTTTGCTGCGGGCTGACCATCTGCCAGCCTTCAACTGCAGGGCAGCAGCCTCAGCCAAAAAACAGATGTGTCCAGGGGACTGAGACCCTCCAGCAGGCCGGATACAGACTGGCCCTTAAGATCCCTGGCGGGAACCCTCATCTCTAGTTATACATCCAGAGGTGGCATTAAATCTGCTCCTTATTTCCAAGAGTAAATGAGAGTGACAGGAGCATATGGACACAGTGGTTCCCAGCTCTTATCCACCCAAATCAAGAAGGGCTGAAAGGCTAATTCATAATTCACGTCGACCCAATCAGTTCTCACAGTTGCCTTGTTCCGATCCTGAAAGAAAGCCCCCCATCTCTCCACTACCTGGTATTCACAGCCCAGCCCAGAACCCTGAGAGCCGCACGTGTGCTCCTGCAGTTCTGGAATGGCACTCCCCAGGCAAACTCCCTGAGAGGACCTGGAATGAGGACTCCACTTTATGACTGAAGCAAATGGGATGCAGAAAGATGAGGTGACCACCAAGATCACGGGTGAGCAGGGCTGAAACAAGGATCAGGAATTTTGTGTGGCATTCTGAAGGCTGTCGGCCAGATGATGTGCAGGAAAGGCAGGCGACGGGGGCTCAGCTCTCGCCTGTAACTGAAACATCTCTTGCATGCACCGCCCGATCCCAACTCAGCCCACCCGCTTCCAGCACTCTGCTCCCACGTGTTAGTGTAAAGCTCTCCCCCCGCCCCAGCAGCATCAAATGTGCCTCTAGTTGTGGCCCCTGAAGACTGGCAGAGCAGGATTGGGGGTGGTTCTCTGGAATTAGTGAGATCATCACCTTTAGAGACAGATGCTGTCAGAGAACTGTCAAGACAAAGGAAATTAGCAAAAACCAGATTGATTTTAAAAAGTAGGAAATGTCTCTTGCCAATGTTTGGCTTCCCTGGCTTCCTCTCTTTTTCTCTACTACTCTGGAGAGAGCCAGAGCCCATTCTGTCCCCTGCTGTCTTTGCCCATCACAGAAGTCATGCCACCACTCAACTCTGCTGGGACAGAGAGGGACTTCGGGGATGCTGTGGGGGAAGCCCAAGGGGTTGATCCTTCTCTACTTTCCCAAAGTCTTGCTGGAATGACTCTGGTATAGCACTCAGGTTGCTCAGGTCGAAAAAACATTGGACCAAAAATAGGATAGCCCGGTCCAACCTCAGCTCTCACATTCTTTAGCTTTGTGGCCACTGACATGTCAATGAAACACTGGGCCCTAGTTCCTTATGGGCAATGGTAAGTGGAGAGTTATTGCTGCGATTAGTCCTGGGAAGTGCCCTGTAGCCTACAAGTCGGCAGAACTGCTATCTAAGAGCCAGTCCTGCCACCTGCGTGCCTTGGCCATCTCCCGTTCCCTCTCTCAGTCTCCCTTTTCTCAGGGGAAAAAGAGAGGATTTGATGAAACGATCCCTCAAGTCCCTTTTAGTTGAAATTGTCTCATTCTGTCCCTTGTGCTGCATCGCACCTCAGACCACAGGACCGGACACCGAGAATGGCCCTCAGGGTGCAGCCAGCCCGGTGGTCGTCCATACCTTACCTGTCCCACACAGAGGGCAGGCCCAGCACAGCCAGTCAGTACCTGGGCTGGGGCCTCACCTGCAACAAGCCTGCCGGGTGCAAAGGCCCCGGGTGCTCCACCACCGTCTGCCCCGACCTCAGGCTCTCCTCCAACCTGCGGGCTTTGCAGGTGAGATAAACGAGCACCGAGAGGGGAAATGATTTACCTACATAAAATTCTTTCATGGTATAACTGCAATCCTTGTTCTGTACTACTCAGAATGTTTTGTTTTTGTTTTTTCTCCAGCACACTTGCTGTGGGAGAAATTCCAGCTCTTCTTAGGGAGAAAGTGTAAGCATTCTTTCTCTCCAAGTCATGAGACTTCTTGTTCGGAATTCCGGGTTGTCCCATGGCAGCAAATTATTTTACGTAACAACGGGAACTCTTGTTTCCGACAGCGTTTCACGAGGCTTGGGACGTGCTCAGCATTCTGCCCGTGAGTCAGCGCTGATAGCTGGGCTTGGAGCAGGACCAAGGTCGAATAATCCTCCCCTTTCAGCTTCTCTGCCGACTCTTCCCATTGTGCTCCAGGAGACAGGCGGTGGGAATGTAACTGCAGCTGTGTCTGCACTCGGCCAGTGCATGAATCAGGGGCCCTCCTTCCTGACCTCTCTCCTCAACCCCTCTCCTCAACCCGGAGGCCGCGGCTCAGGTTATGTCACCGGCTTTTGTTTATCTGCGGTTTCATCACTGCCTTTCAAAGAGTTTTCCAGTCAAGCTATTTGTTTCAAAGTTCAAAGGTTTCTGAAATGGAGACTAACCAAAGCATCAAAGCTGAATATAAATTATCAACTGCTGAATATAAATTATCGCTCTCCTTAGGCTCACTCCCTTCACTTGGGAGAATCCTCAGCCTTTGTTTTATCTTGAGGACAATGGTAGCCCAAAGAGGACCAGGTTGGCTTATGTATTACTAGTATTTTTTCCTAATTCATTTGTTAGTTGAACAAAAAAGGAGTGAGAAAGGTAAAGATGAGTGCACATGGGAATAGTCCCCCAAGGCAGGCTTTCCAGGTCCTGTAGGATTTTATGGATGGTGTAAGAATTGCTCGGGACGGACAGAAGGAACAAGGGACATGGGGTGGGGATGGGGGTGGAAGAGGGTGGGATAGGGGCAGCTGTCAAGAGCGGCTTTACCTTGATGGAGGCCCCAGCGAATCTGGCCAGCTGCTTAATGTGCGCCCCTTTCTTCCCGATGATGGCACCCACCGCCTGGGTTGGGATGAAGAGATTCACAATCTCCTGCTCTGGATACTGGAAGGACAGGACAAGACAAGACAGACGACATCATTCCACCTGGGGCTGCTCCTTCAGGCACTCAACAGTAACGGAGCAATGGCCGGATGCTGCATGGGATTCTTCTGGGGCCTAGGGCACTGCAGGGGGGAAGCTGGAGGGATGAACTTGAACAGGATCCACACTAACTACACAACCACTAGAGTGCAAACTCCTCCTGAGCAGCTCTGAATTTGCTGGACACAGCAAGCTGTCTGTCCACGGGCCTTCTGTCAAGTTCAAATGTGATGTGTATTTCTCCTGTGTCTTCATCCAAGGAATCAGTAGCTGTTAAGCACACCTGGCCTGAGGCACTCTGTTAGCAGGAATGGAGAGCTGCCCTCCCACCTAGTGGGCAGGAGCGGCATTTTCCCTGGAGGGGGACTGGGTTCAAAACTAGAGTGTAATTAAACCTGCCCTGAACAGGCTGCGAGGGGACGGCCCAGAGAGACACAGGCAAGCCCGCCAGGGGCCCTTGCTGTTCTTGTCTGTAGGGGTCTGTGGCAATGACATGGCCCACTTGCTAGACTTTGTTAAAGAACTTTGGAGGCTCTGTTCTTTAGCCCAACACCACCTCCTAATCTGACCTGCTGATTGCTCCTCTGCACCAGTTTCCAGCCACCTGTGGGATCTGTGAGCACCAGTAGGATGCTGAAGGGCCGCTTAGTGCACTTGAGTGTCGGGCGGTCTGGTGTGCTGATGCCCTGCAATGTGTCACTCCCAGGACAGCCTGGAACCAGGGGAGCCGGCACGCACACCGTGAGCATGCACTGGTCAGTCTGCCAAGGACTGAGCGGCACCGGCCACAGGAGAGGGACGAGTGGCAGATGGGGCTGAACTGTGGGCACTTACTGAGTGATGATGCGGGAACGGGCCGAACTGGTGAGGGGGGTACAAGCTGGAGAAGTATCCGGAGTGGGTCTGTAGCAGGAGAGAAACGGTCAGTCAGCAGGACCCACAGGGCCGCTCACCAAACTCAGGGAGGCAAGATTCCCACACACAACAAAGGCTCCCGGCACCACCACCGGGCCACGCTGTCCTAAAGGCACACCTGTGCCTCTGCAGCTCGGATCTCTGCTTCCTTCCCTCACGGAGCACTGGCTGGGCTGGATATTCATCATTTCCAAGCTGAGTCATGGTCTAGGCTTCCCAGGAAACCACCAGAGGAGGGAACATGCACACGCACTTTTTAACCTGCCCTCAGGCAGAGGGGAAGCGCCAGTGGTTTCTATTTTCTGAGGAATTATGAACCACACATTAAAGGAACAGAGAATGCCAGGACAAATCCGAGAGTTATTCTAAACAAGCAAAGTGTTCCTGGGAAGTCAGATCAGTGAACGCCCATAGAATCTCAGAAGGAATGGAGAGACTGAGAATAGAGAAATTGAAAACGAAACTGAGGAGAGAAAATGAATGAATAAATACGTATTGTGGAGGCGGAGGGGGAAGCAGGGGACAGGAAGGCAGATGTGGTAGAAGAAAACAGAGCTATTAGGAAAGTAGCGTTAATTTTTAAAGTAGCTGCTTTTTATTGAATACCTACTGTGTCCTACGCATTGTGGTAGATGCTTTATCCATAAACTCTTTTTTAAAAAAAAAAATTTTATTTTTGGCTGTGCCACGCAGCGTGTGGGATCCTTAGTTCCCCGACCAGGGATCGAACCCATGCCCCCCTACAGTTAAAGTGTGGAGTCCTAACCACTGGACCACCAGGGAATTCCCCATAAGCTCTCTTAATCCTCACAATAGTCCTGCAAGACAGGAATACATCTACGTTTGTATATTTTATGGGCAGGACATTAAGTAGAGTCAGCAATGTCTAGGTTCACTGTGCTTTACACATAAGGCCAAGTAAATGCTGACATGCCTATTACAGGAAGGGAGGTGGACAGTTCTGGGCACCATGGAACCAATCCCTGAGGGGCCATCTAAAGTGGTCAGACACCAGTTGGAGGCTTGGAGTTAGGGGACCTAGCTTTCATTTGAGGGTCCTTGAGCAAATCTCCTGGTATCCTCTGTCTCCTAAATGTCCAGTTGGATTCTGAGTTCCAGAGCACAACTTTGCCTTCGGACTCATTAGGGACAAAAATGAAACTATTCCTCTTTTTGAGTTTGGATAGTGGACTTCAGGGGAAAAGAGATGTGAACACGGTGGGGAACTTCCTCCAAGGGTGCTCTGAGTGTCCACAGCACCTGCAGGGGACAGAGCTTTGCCAAAGGAAGGGAACGATCCTGTAATGCAAGCCTCTGCTTTCACGACTTGGAAAGAGACTGCAGTGACACCTCAGGGCCACAAGAGGGGGCTATGAGATCAGTGTTCTTCTGGCAGACGTCCACTTTCGAAAGGAAGCTGAGTGAAGACGTTTGGCTCACCTGGGCCTGCCTCTTTCTTGAAGAGCATCAGCTCCAGACCCTTCTCAGTGCAGGTCCCTTTCCTGGTCCACGGCGGGTCAGGGAGAATTCCTGCAGCTTTTCTGCTCAGACAAAGCTCTACCTTGGGGAAAGGATGCTTCTGCCCTCCTCTCACCTGGAGAACTTTTCCTTCAGCTCTCAGCAGAAATAATTCTTTTGAATTGTGATTTGGCCTCAAAATAGACAAACCACAAGTGTAGCTCCATTCTGGGTTCAAATACTCCCAATATAAACGCTATAGCAAATTTAGATCTACCACTTGGGTGAGGGGAGGGGATGAACTATAAAAGGATAAAAAGAAATAATTCCCCAGTCCTCTTTTTTTAATTCATGAGTTACAGCTGGAAAACTGTTGTGGAGAAAGAACCCCAAAACTCGGCAATCAGGAATTTGTTTCTAGCTGAGGCTCTGTCATTAGCCTTTGTGTATATAAGTTGGTTTTTGGAGTCAGAAGATCCAGAAGACTTGAGTCTGAATCACTAGTTCTATACAACTTGGAATAATTTATTCAGCTTTTCTGAACCTCATCCACAAATGGATTAAAATAATATCCAGAGCTTACAATACTGTTGTGGGAGTTCACTCAACTGTTTACTCATTCATCCAAAAGATATTTGAGCAAAGCACTGCTCTAAGTGCTGGGGACACAGCTATTGAGACAGAAAAGGTCACTGCCACCAAAGAACTTAGGTTCTACTGGAGAGGCAGACAAGCATGCGAAAGAAACGAACAGGAGGCTATGAGGAAGGGTAGCTGCCGAGATGAGTGGGATGGCAACTTCAGCTGGAGGGTCTGGGAAGCCTCTTAGAGGAGGTGACCTCTGAGTTGGGACCCATGGAGATGGAGCCCCATGCAAGGCACTAGGGAAGAGACATTCTAAGCAGGGTTCTGAGAGGTGCAGAGCTAGGAAAGGGGTTGGTCTGTTTGGAAAACAGGAAAGAGGCCAGTATGGTGAAAGCAACTGAGAGAACAGCTTGATGGGATGGGGAGGCAGGTAGTGTGAGATCACGCAGGGAGGGCTCTGTGGGCCTCGATTTGGACGTGGATTTGACCCAAAGTACAATGGATGGCCCTGAAGGACGTTACATGGCATTCAATGAGGTCACAGGAATGGAGAATCCATCATCAGGCACTGTATGGCTTGAACTACTGAGTGTTAAATGCGTACTTCTTTATCACTTATCAGAGCACACTTTCCATTCCCCCCACCCCCATGCTTACATGGAGTCCACAACCTCAACTGGAAGAGGAGCTTAGTCATAATGACCAAAAAGTAACCTGTTATGACTTAAATAAATGTCCTCTTTAATGGGAAAGCAGGGTGTAGCTAGCTGACAAACTGGGGCTCTGGAGTGGGGTGGGCGGTATGGAACCACAACCCTAAAATGGCAATTGGGCTTTTACTGTCTCAGTTTGAGGGTCCCCAGCTATTTTATGAGGGAGAAGCTACTTTACTTTTGAGTGTTTCAAAAGAATTA
Organism: Lipotes vexillifer; assembly: GCF_000442215.2. Taxonomy (NCBI): domain Eukaryota; kingdom Metazoa; phylum Chordata; class Mammalia; order Artiodactyla; family Lipotidae; genus Lipotes; species Lipotes vexillifer. Next base: position 915,484 of record NW_006777952.1, on the reverse strand, counting down.
TGATTTGGGGTATGGGGGGGAGAAGAGGTTATGGTGAAGGTGCTCCTGCCAGGTATGCTCCCCCAAAAAGAGAGGCAGCAAAGGTGCAGGGGGTCACTATTATCCACTGGTTCATTTCAAATTCTGTTTGAGGGCAACTAGTGTCTGCGTTTCCTCTGTGCTTGACTATGCTGGGAGTAGCAGAGGCGTATATATCAAACATACTCATGAACATTTAGAATGGAATTCAATTTTAAGTTGGGCCTGCTTTTTCTGGAAGAACTGCAGTGTCCTCGGTTCCTAGCTGTTGTGTATGACCATCTGATGTATCATTTAGGTGATACTCTGAATCATGAAGAAATCAGCAGAAAGAGAGAGGGCTGTTGAAGGGGTAGTAAAGAGGGCAAGGGTCAGGCATACAAACTAGGTTCAAAAATATAACTAGCTGCAGTGTGATGACAGAGTGATGTTATAAAGATGGCAGGTGCTCTCCCTGGGAACCAGGGATACGGACATGGGAGGAAGGGAGTGGACTTGGTCAGAGTCATGCGCAGAGCTATTCAAGATTCAGAAGGTGCACCATTCTATCCCAGCTTGTCCAGTGCCTCCTTCCAGCCCCTGCCTATCAACCCCTGTGAGCTCTCAGAGGACCACCTCAGAAGCTGAGGGGGACCAGGAATTGGTAAGCTAGCAAGAGGTGAAGCCAAGGTTTGGGCACAGATCTCTGTGTCTGACTCTGCGTCCCAAGATCTTAAGCCAACACTGCCCTCCTCTGGGACATTCCAAATTTATTAGTTCAGGTGGGGCCCATGGTGTAGTTAAGATAAGGCTCCCCTAAGGATTCTAATATGCCCTCTGCTGAGTTTAAGTACATGAATGGACAATTAAAACTCACTGGACATATACAGTGAATCAGCAGCATGAAAGAGGGGAGCAAAGCTGAGCAAGGCAAGAAAATGACCTCAGTGAACTGAGTCAGGAAAGAGGGAGGAGCTTTTCTAAAAAGTCTGCTTTATTTCTCAGTGAGATTCAAGAGGGCAGTGCTTTAATATGTGAGTAGACTGCTATGAGGGAAGCCAATCAGAGAACTAGATCGATCTTAGAAATTAAAAACATGACTTGTGGAGTAAAAACTCAATAGAAGTCAAACAAATAGCAGCATGGACACTCTCGAAAAGCCAATCAGTGCACAAGAAGATTAACTCACGCAAAACAAAAGGACGGACTCAGACATGATGAGTAGAGTGGGAAGATCTACTCTCTCTCCATAAAGTGGAAACTCCAGGAGGAAATGGAGTGGAGGGAAGAGAGGCAATGCTAAAATTAATTACAGACACAGAAGGTTTTCCTGAACCAATGAAAAACTTGAATGTTCAGATTAAAGGGCTCAGAGTCAGATTTCTGATTTCCAAGGGTGTCAGTAAAATACTACAAAAGGCAAAAAGTTTAGACAAAAGAAAAAAAAAGTTACCTACTAAAGAAAGGGAAATCAGACTGGTAGCAATGTTTTCAGAGTTCTAAAGGAACTAAGACCCTAGAATTTTTAGATACCTAGTTGAACTTTCATTCACATGTGAAGTGGAGGGGGGGGAGGCATTTTCAGGTATAGAAAAGCTTAGAAATTATACTACTTACACAATTATTCCTGAAAAAAAAGTTGTTTGAGGAACTACTCCAGAAAAACAAAGAAACGAAAACAAATAACTCAAAAAATAAGAGGATATGGAATTACAAGAAACCATCTGTAGTGAGCAAAGAAACCAGTAAGAAAAGTTTAGCTAATTCTAAATAACTGTGAAATATGAGACTGTGTATTGACTTAGAAAGAAAATTTAATAATTTGTACTAAAATTCCAGGTTATTTATAGAGTAATATAATAAAAATACATGAAACAAAAATCTGTTAGAAATAAAGAATTTGAAAAATCATAATCATAGTGGGAGAACAGTAAACTGCTCTCAAAATGTAGTAAGTCATAGAGATAAAAATAATAAAATAGAGGATACAAGCCACCAATTAAAAGCTTGATTTTACAGCCATAAACACAACTTTGAGTCCATCAGAGAAGGTACATCTTTCCAAGTGCCCATGATTTCCAAAATTTGATCATGCATGAGCAAGACCACAAAAATCAGAGATGTTCCAATAACATTCTTTGAGTACAAAATGTACAGGAAACAACTATAGGATAACAAAAAAGAAACCCTTAACTACTTAAAAATTAAAAGAAAAACCCCTAGTAAATTTGATTAAGAAAAAGAAGAGAACGGAAATATATGATGTTAGGAATTAAAAGAGAGAGATATTCACAAGTTCGCAGCTTTAAAAGGCAACAGTGCTTTGCACAGCTTTGTGCCACTAAGAGATGAATACTTTCATAGGAAAATATAAGAAATTGAAAAGGTTATAAATGATTGATCTTTCTCCAAACAAAAGGTACTAGGCCCAGAATTTTTATGGATGGATTGTATCAAATCTTCAAGGAACAGAAAATTCCTACATATTAATTTTCCCAAGTATAGTATAAATTGACCATCTTTCCAATTCAACCTTGGAGGAAAAAAAAGATTGTTGAAACTGTCAAAGATGCTATAAAACTATAGTAACTGCAGTGTAGACAAAAAGATGAATGGAACAGAATAGAGCCCAGGAATATGACTCAGTGGGAATTAAGCGAACAACAAAGCTGCCATTTCAAATTGAGTGATGAAATGGTGCATTTCTCAGTAAGTGACTTTCGGAAAACTGGCTATCTATTTGGAAAAAAGTAACGTTAGATCCCTATCTCAAAGTACAAGTTAAGATAAATTCCCTGTGAATAATAAACTATGATCCCTCAAAAGCAACAACTCAAAATTACTGTAAGAAAACTTGGGAGAATATTTTATAGTCTTAGATGGCAGAAGGCTTTTTCTTAGCATAACATCAAAGGCCAGAAGTCCATAAAGGAAAACATCACTGATTTAACTATCTCAATTCTTAAAATTTCTGCATAAATTCTGCTGAAGGGAAATGTGAAAATTTAAAATACATTCCCCTTTGATGCAATAATTGCAGTCTTAGAATTTACTTTTAGATATACTCACACATTTATGTGTAAGGATATTCATTTTGACACTATTTGTAGCAGAGAAAGCCTAGAGATAACCCAAATGTAGAAAAATAGTATGCTCAGTAGAAAAACTATAGTAAATTTCATACAATGGAATACTATGTAGCCATCAAAGAGAATTAGTTCTAAATATGGAAAGAATGCCCATAGTAAGTAAAAAATGGAAACAAACAAATAAAAAACACAGTAATTCATTGTGTGTGGCATGATTCCATTTGTTTGGAATAATATGATTATAGGATTATATATCCTCATAAAACATATTTTAAAACATAATAGTGTTATACTTCTGGGGAGTGGTTGCTGGGTGAAATTTGGGTAAGAGAAGGAAGACTGAAGGGAAACGTTTACTATTTACTTCACACAGCATAGTTCGATTGTTCAAAAAATATCTATTTTAAATTACTATGGCACAATTTGCAGAGATGTGGATGGACCTAGAGACTGTCATACAGAGTGAAGTAAGTCAGGAAGAGAAAATCAAATTATCGCTTATATGTGGAATATAAAAAAATGGTACAGGTGAACTTATTTGTGAAGCAGAAATAGAGTCACAGATGTAGAGAACAAACTTATGGTTAACAAGGGGGGAAGGGGAAGTGGGAGGAATAGGGAGATTGGGACTGACATATAAACACTACTATGCATAAAATAGATAACTAATGAACAACTAGTGTATAGCACAGGGAACTCTACTCAATGCTCTGTGGTGACCTAAACGGGAAGGAAATCTAAAAAAGAGTGGATATATGTATATGTATAACTGATTCACTTTGCTGCATAGCAGAAACTCACATAACACTGTAAAGCAACTGTACTCTAATAAAAATTAATTTAAAAAAGAGAAAAGAAAAAAAAGGTAAAAAAATTAAAGAAGCCCAAAAAAGAATTTACTATGGCACAAGACACCACAAATAAAGCAAAGAGAAATGACAAGCTGGTGGAAGATATTTACAACATGACAAATGGTTAACAGCTTTAATATGTAATTAGCTGTTACAAATCATTAAGAAAAAGATGGCGGTAAATGGCAATAGCAGCTAAGATTTACATAGCAATTACTGTGTGCAGGTTTTTACTTATTTAACAACCCCATGATATGTGTACTATTATTACCCCCATCTCATAGACAGGGACATGGAGACACAAAGAGGTTAAGTCACTTGCCCAAGTTTGTTAAAAATAAAAAGTGATATAGTGCAGAGATTCAAATACAGGCAGCCTGACTCCAGAATCTATACTGCCTCTTAATAGACTGATGGGCATGGGATACAAAAAGACAATTCATTAGAGAGGGAAAAAAATGGCCAATAAGCCCCAAAGTGTTAAATCTCATAATAGCACCCTTTAAAGTATCAGATTGCAAGGAATAATTACATTGGTAGTGAGTATAGGAGGAAAAAAACACCTCTCTGTCACATACCAGATAGGAAGGAAAAGTAGTACATTCTTTATGTATCAAAATTTATCATTTATCAATATTTATATTTTTTATAGTTATATATAAAATTTATACATTCTTTGGCTCCGCAATTCTATTTCCAGGAATTTATTGAGAAAATAGCTGGATGAAAGAACCAAGATATATATACAAGGATTTCCATTGTAGAGTGAAAATTTGGAATACACACATACACACACATCACCTATATATTTAATACATTATACATGTATATATAAATTGTATATATACCCACACATATACATAGAAACACTGATTATTTCTAGATTAAGAAAAAACTTGCACTTGTATTATTTGCTTCTTAAATACTGTGCACATATTACTTTTATAACCAGAAAATGATAATGGTAGTTTTCATACATACACACATACATTAAAAGCTTCCAGAGTTGAGAGACCAATTTGTGCATGTGTGAGCCAGCTGCAAAGAGGTGCACAGACTTCCTGACCTTTGGATGCTAAGAGCAAAAGCGCTAGAGTTTTGTGATGCACAAAAGCAACCAGGAAATAACCTAGTTCCTTGAAATTTGAATGCCTTTGTGACAAGAAAGCAATAATATTTTATAAGTATTTGAAGTATCCCCACCACCCCATCCTACCCTGTCCTTCTCAGGAGGCCTGGGCCCACTAGGGAAGCCCTCAATCCTGCAGTACAGGTTCTAGATTCCGCACAGGTGGGTGGCGATGGCCACCTCCATGCCTGCCCTGAGTTCTGCAGCTGTCAGAGAGAGAGGTCTGCAGGAGCTGTATTGTTGCAGATTTGGGGCAGCTGTGTGCTCTGGATTAGAATCTAATCTTGACCTATGGGCTCAAGATCAGAACTACATGGCTTTTAGCTTAAAGAAGAAATTTTATTTAAAATCTATTTTATAAAGAACAGAAACTATTTTAGTAAAATCATTATTCTACTGTTTTAGTAAAAAATCTCAGATGTGAAGGAAGCTTTCAAAATGGCAAAACCTATTTTCAAGTTTAGAAAATATTCTGCTATCATATGAAAAGTTCTCTTTTTGTTTTAGTTCAGGTGTCTGCAAAATTTTCTGTAAAGAGCCAAATAAATATTTTAGGCTTTGCATACCTCAGGGTCTCTACTGCATCTACTCAACTCTGCCATCACAGCAGGAAAGCAAACAGACAGTACGTAAATAAACATTCACAGATGTATTTACTTACAAAAATAAGTGGTGGGCTGCCTCAGGCTGTCGTTTGCTGACCTCTCTTTTAGATTATCAATTTTAGAAGTGGTCTATTGTATTATATCTTTTTTCTCCCACCATTTACGTTACTTAGGTTGAGAGGCTTTTGAAGTTATCTTCTGTGGAGCAGTATGTGCAGTCTTTCTCCCAAGAAACGAGATGTGTCTAAATGCCAGTTCATTGTACTGGGCTTGGTCATTCTCAAATCTCAGCAAAGATACGGGGACATGCACCTCTCATAGCTGTTCTCCCTCCTTAGAGCAGCTACATGACTATAACAGCTGCCATTTCCCTCCTGCCATATTCCCAGCTCCCTCTAACACACACACACACACACACACACATACACACACACAGAGCTCAATATTGGACCCTATCCTTCAGTTTAAGGGAAAATGTATATAACTCTATGGTATGGAGATTTAAAAATGACTCAGAAGAGCTGTATATAAACAAGATGACAGAATGTGTATGTTTTTGTGACTAAGGACGTGGGTGCATGTTCATGTCTGTATTTTGTTGACAAAACAGCACAGTGGGTTCATCCTACCTCTCTACAGAGACCCAAAGAGTTACTAGGAATTCCGACACCGCAATGCCTACTACACCAGAGACTGCCTCTCAAAAGAAAGAAGTGGTTAAGCTAATGTTCTCCAACCTGATTCTTCCCATTTAAACAGTATAAACATTGAGAGAAAATTAGTTTGCTTAAAAAATAAGTAGTATGTGTGGAGAAGAATTAGGAATGAAAAAAAAAAAAAAAGCTGTCAAGTATCCTGAGCCCTAATTTGGTAATTTGCTGATCCTGAATGATGCTTGAGAATAGGAACAAGCAGAAAACGCATAAAGTTCAAATTTCTTCTGCCACTATTAATTATGATTCAAACAATAAATACTTACTGAGAATCTACTAAATGCCAGGCACTGTGCTAAGTGTTTAGAAATCTAGACACTGTGTTATTTTCTTTTAAAAACTGCCTATTAATAGAATATAATGAATTTGAGTCATAGACACAGGTGGGAATTTTATACATGAGTCATCCAGGTACCCTAATATTTTAGTAGGTGAACAACACTCATGAAGGTTCTGATTTGAGCTAACAAATCCTTTTTTACAATGAGTAGGCTTCTAGCTAATGAATTTGCTAGTAGTCTCTTTCTTTCCCAGATATGACATACACTCTATGTTTAAGAGCACATACTTCTTAGAAGACGGTTTAGTAACATTAATCTGTCCATGAGGAAGAAGTCCTAAGAACTGCTGAATTCATTCTACAATCCCTTATGAGCACAGCCTCCAAATGAAGGCTCTGGCCCTTGATTCAACATGGCAGAGAAATGCTGCTGCCTGGAGGAGCATATGAGCAAACCCCTGAGAGCTGAGCTACTTACAGTGAAAGGGTGGTAGGGGGGACCGGGGGGAGCTCCTCGGGGCCCTGCTGGCGGAGGCAGCATGGACAGTCCTGTTGAAAAGATGCCAAGTGCGCTGAGGTTCAACCCCGGGATCAGATTGGCTTGTTGCTGGGAATAAAAATGGAGAAAAAGTTGAGGGGAGGAGACCTGAGAGGTCCAGCTTGCCTGGGTCAACCTCCATCTCTTGTCTGGATGGCACCAGGGTCTCCTAATCAATCAGCTCCGCCCAGGCCCCGTGGACCTCTTCCTCACCCTGTTGCAGGGGTGAGCTCTCCAAACCTCAACCTGACTGTGGCTTCCCTTTAAAGGTTCTCTGCTGCCTTGAGAGTGTCTACACATCTTAACACAGCAAGCAAGGCTCTTCCTGGGGACCCAGGCCACCTCACCAGCATCTCTCCTGCTAACCCTTTTTCTCTACTCTGCCCAGTCGTCCTCCTCTCTCTCCTCTGGACCCCCCCCCACACTGTCTACCTTGCAAGAAATGTGCTTCTCTCCCTCCTCACCTGGCTACATCCTACTCGTCATGTGGGTTTCACCTGACCTTAGGTGTCCCCTCTTCAACGAAGCCTTCTCTCACCCCAAAGGCCTCAGCTCAAGGTGCTCTCCTAACATGCCCACGTTTCCTTACAACAGTAGGCATCACATGGTATCTGAATGGCCTGTGTAGCTGCCTCTCCCCTTTTTAGACCACAATTTCCTTATAGATAGAGACTGTCCTATTTAGTGCTGTGAGCTCAGTGCCTGGTACATAGTAAGTACTCAATAAATATTTGCTGAATGAATATGTTTAAAACATATTAGATTAATAGTTTTTCCTAACTCTATCCAGGGAAAGATCAGACCCTTCACTAAGATACCACTTATGTAAACTCCATTATCCATATTCAGAATGGTTCACAACCTTGGCTTCTTTACCATTTAGTTGCCAGCTTCATGATCATCTCACTTGCTAATTTCACATTTAAACATGGGGATGCTCACGTAGGCTGCCCCTTCAGAGGCAGAGGAATGATGCAGCGCCCACCCTGGCCTGTATCCAACCTGTCCCACCACTGCCCCCTGAACGCTAAGCAAATCTCTAACATTTTCTCTTTTCTTATCTGTGGCTCTAGGGTCACCCAGTAAGTTGTCTTCTTTTAGAATGTCTGGAATAGGAGAGCTAGGATCCTTAACCTTGATCCCATTCATGTATAAGATCTAGTAGTTTTGTTATTCACCTACCAATGCATGACTTTAGCACAGACATGAATGAACCTAAGTGATATATATGCTCAGGGAAAGATGTTTGGAGCACCCAGACCTTTTGCAGCATTTCCAGGTGTTCACGGTAAGAGCTGTTTATCATAAGATATCAAGATCCCCAAAGAAGAAAATGAGATCAGTGGATGATACTTTCACAGACAAATACACACAAACAGGGGAGAAGTTCACATTGAAGTCTTCTCCTCGTTGTGCCTTGTAATTATGATGTGACAAGGGCTACTAAGGGGGAATTTGGGGTGAGGTGGGAGAGAGAGTACTGACCTGAGTAAGAAGGTCCTGTGGAAAGTGCTGCAGTGAGGAAACTGGGGCTGCGCTTAACCTACCTAGTCCTTCGCCAACATTTGTTTTTCTGTGAAATGTTATATACAAAGTCTGGGATTTTCTTCAAAGTCATCCAAGGTCGATGGGGATATGGATAAAGGTTCAGATGAAACAAAACAGGCCATGAGTTGATAACTGTTGAAGTTGGATTATGGGCATATGAGAGCTTATCATAGTATCCTTTCCTGTTTTGTATATGTTAAAAAAATCATTATCATAAAAAATGAAAAAATTTACCCCTCTGAGTTGAGTTTGTGCTTTGATTGATGGACAAATATTTTTAAGATTTCTGAATGAACTTTAGAAGGATGTCTCCCCATTAAAAAGTTGGAACTAGTAGTAATAACAGGAAAAACAAACCCAAATCAGTCTGCTAGAAGTATTAGAGCTGAGGTGGATGACAACATTTACTGGGCAGTACATCAGGGACTTCCTTGGTGGCGCAGTGGTTAAGAATCCGCCTGCCAATGCAGGGGACATGGCTTTGATCCCTGGTCCGGGAAGATCCCACATGCCATGGAGTAACTAAGCCCGTGTACCACAACTAATGAGCCCACGCTCTACAGCCTGTGAGCCACAACTACTGAGCCCGCGTGCCGCAACTACGGAAGCCCGTGCACCCTAGGGCCTGCGTGCCGCAACTACTGAGCCCATGTGCCACAACTACTAAAGCCTGCGTGCCTAGAGCCTGTGCTCCACAACAAGAGAAGCCGCCACAATGAGAAGCCCACGCACCACAACGAAGAGCAGCCCCCGCTCGTCACAACTAGAGAAAGCCCGCACGCAGCAACGAAGACCCAATGCAGCCAAAAATAAATAAAATTTAAAAACGAATAAATTAATTAAAAAAAAGAAAAGAACAGATCAGTGAGAGATGAAAATCAGAAGTTATTTTTAAAGTATGTATTTTTAAAATTGGAAAATAGGGGAAAAAAATCCCACTTTTCTAACATACCAGCTATTTTGATTTTTATATATAGCCTTCCAGGCATTTTGACCCATATTATTTTACATAATTATAACCCTAGTTATATATACTTTTATATGTTCTTTTTCTTAATTAACAATACATCATAAGCAATTCCTCATTTTAAAATCTTCCAAGTTGTGATTTTGCTGACTTCACACTATTTTGTCCAGTGCACTTATCATCATTTCCTGATTATTCTAATGCCCTTTGCCCCAAGAAGACATGAATAACTCTGCATATACCTATTCTAAAGTGCTTCTTCACTTTCTGAATGGCAATTATGCTTAGAGAGGCTTGGGTCCTGCCTGAAAATACATGTGAAAACCAGTGGAGAAGAAAGCAGTAGGCACTTACATTAACAGCCAGCATATCATTTTCAAAGGCCTCACGCAGCTTCTTCATAATCTCTATTTCAGCACTGGCACAGGCCTCAACTGTGCCCTTCACAGTGATGGTTCTTTCAGGGTTGTATATGCTCAAATCCTGCAAGCTGGCCACCAGGAAAAAGAGAGAAATTTCCTTTTTTCAAAAGGAAAAATAAAATCCCAGAAGGATCACAAACAAGTCTTGGCGGAGGAGACAGGGAGAAGACACCACACGCTGTGGCACAGAATATCTGCCATGGTATCTCAAATCTTTGTAGTGACTTAGATCAAATCCATAGTAGAAAATGTTTGGTAACTATTTATGTATTTGTTTTGATGGTGTTGAATATAATCATATCACTTATGATTACATTCCCACTTTAAAGAAGATGAATGAGTTGGATATATCAAAATGCTCAAATTCTCCATTATTGGGCACAATTAATCTGAACAAGAGGCTTACGATGAGATTGTTATCTTGGTCCCTGTCTCGTGTTCAATTTTCTTCAAATTTCTGCCTTCTTTTCCAATCAGTCTTCCAACCAAGCCATTGTGGGCCAAGATCTTCAGAGGAATCTCTTCAGCTCTAAAAGACACAAGCCACATTTTAACATTTAAGGTGAACACAACGGTTGCCTCCCAAGAGCTATTACCCTCCTTTTTTCTTACAAACAGAAGCCATTTTTGTTCAGGTACCAAGTGGCCATGGGCTTTATGAGATGCTGGGTCCTTCACTAACTCTGGAGCGTGAATTCTGATTAACACACGCCAAATCATGGTAATTATACTCCCTTGTTGTGACTGGTTGGAAATGGGTCCATGAGAGAGATCTGGCCAACTAGGTATGAGAATAAGTCTGTTGGGTGATTTCAGGAAGGTTTTCCTTGCTCTTACAAAAGGCACAACGGATAATGACATCAGTCAGATGGTAGACTAGGAAGCTACAGGCCCTCCTACTCCCACTGAGACACCAAGTTGACAACAAAAGATAGGCTCGACTATCTCTCTGAGAACTCTAGAGATCAGGTGAGAAGCTACAGCACTCAGGCTTTTATAAAACCAAAAAGGGATTCAAGTAAAAGGGGCAGGAAATTTTGTGGCATTTGGCATGCCTCTCATGCTCCTTCCCCTACACAGTATAGCAAGAGGAAACTGGGAGGAAATCCTCCATACCAGGGATCCTCCCCTGGGACAGAAACAAAAGACTAGACCACGATTCCCACGTTCTGCCTTGCCTGGGAGCTGCCCGAGTGATTGGTTTCTGTCTCGCCTGACTTAGAGCTGACAAGCCTGGTGCCAGAGTCTGGAAGCTGCTGAAAACAGAGGTGAACTGTTAGAGCTGCAGTTCCATAGTCAGAAGCCAGAGGGTGAAAGCGATCAGAAATGGTTTGAGAGGTCCTAGAACCTCCAGCCAGACTGATTAGTGATGATCTTCTCCTGAACAAAGCCAGTATGCAAAGACTATGAGAAGTGTTTTTTTTCAAATGCTCAGATCACAGCAAAAAATTATAAGGCATATAAAGAAATGGAAACATGGCCTAATCAAAGGATCAAAATAAAACTCCAGAAACTGACCCTAAAGAAATGCAGATCTATGAGCTACCCGACAAAGACTTTAAAATAGTGATCAAAAAGATACTCAATAACCTAAAAGAGAACACAGACAACTAAATGAAATCAGGAAGATGATGCATGAATGAAGTGAGGATATCAACAAAGAAAAAGAAACTATTAAAAAACAACCTAACAGAAATAACAGAACTGAAAAATACAATAACTGAACTGAAATATTCATTCAAAGGGTTCAACAGCACACATGATCAGGCAGAAGACAGAATCAGCAAACTTGAAGATCAGTCATGGGAAATCATCAAATGAGAGGAGAAAAAAGAAAAGAGAATTTTTAAAAAGTGGAGAAAGGGACTTCCCTGGTGGCACAGTGGTTAAGAATCTGCCTACCAATGCAAGGGACACAGGTTCGATCCCTGGTCCGGGAAGATCCCACATGCTGCGGAGCAACTAAGCCTGTGCACCACAACTACTGAGCCTGCGCTCTAGTGCCTATGTGCCACAACTACTGAAGCCTGTGCGCCCTAGAGCCTGCGCACCACAACTACTGAAGCCCGTACAGCTAGAGCCCGTGCTCCACAACAAGAGAGGCCCATGCACCGCAACGAAGAATAGCCCCTGCTCACTGCAACTAGAGAAAGCCCGCACGCTGCAAAGAATACCCAACGCAGCAAAAAAAAAAAAAAAAAAAAAAAGGGGAGAAAGGCTAAGGGACTCATGGAACATTATCAAGTGGATCAAAATACATGTCATTGGAATCCCAGAAGGAGAAGAGAGAGATGGTGTAGAGAGCTTATTCAAAGAAAACAGGCAGAAAACTTTCTAAATCTGAGAAAACAAATGGACATACTGATTCAAGAAGCTCCAAGAACATCCAACTGGGATAAACCAAAAGAGAATTCCATTGAGATACATTATAACCCAAGTGTCTAAAGTCAAAGAGAAAATCTTGAAAGCAGCAAAAGAAAAGTGATTAGTAACATATGAGGAAGTCTCCATAAGATTATGGATGGATTTCTCAGCAGAAATTTTGCAGGCCAGAAATGAATGGGATGACATATTCAGAGCACTGAAAGAAAAAAACTATCGGGCTTCCCTGGTGGTGCAGTGGTTAAGAATCCGCCTGACAATGCAAGGGACACAGGTTTGAGGCCTGGTCTGGGAAGATCCCACATGCCATGGAGCGACTAAGCCCGTGTACCACAACTACTGAGCCCATGTGCCACAACTAGTGAAGCCCGCGTGCCTAGAGCCTGTGCTCTGTAACAAGAGAAGCCACTGCAATGAGAAGCCCACGCACCGCGACGAAGAGTAGCCCCCGCTCACCGCAACTAGAGAAAGCCCACACACAGCAACGAAGACCCAATGCAGCCAAAAATAAATAAAGTAAATAAATTTATTAAAAAAAATTCATATGGAATCTCAAGGGACCCTGAATAATCAAAACAAGTTTGAAAAAGAACTCACATTTCCTGATTTCAAAACATATTGTATAGCTATGGTAATCAAAACAGTATGGTACTGGTGTCAAGACAGAAAAATAAACCAAGAGGAAAGAATAGAGATTCCAGAAATAAATCCTTGCATATATGGTCAAATGATCTTCGACAAAGGTGCCAAGGCTACATCATGGGAAAAGGAGTGTCTTCGAAAATTATCTTAGGAAAACTTGCGAAAGAATGCAGCTGGGGGCTTCCCTGGCGGCGCAGTGGTTGAGAGTCCGCCTGCTGATGCAGGGGACACGGGTTCGTGCCCCAGTCTGAGAAGATCCCACATTCCGTGGAGCGGCTAGGCCCGTGAGCCACGGCCGCTGAGCCTGCGCGTCCGGAGCCTGTGCTCCGCAATGGGAGAGGCCACAACAGTGAGAGGCCCACGTACAGCAAAAAAAGAATGCAGCTGGACCCTTATTTCATATACAAAAATTAACTCAAAAGAGATTAAAGACCTAAATGTAAAACCTGAAAGTACAATTTTCCTAGAAGAAAACAAAGGAGCAAAGCTTCACGATAGTGAACTTGGCTACTGTTTTTTGGATATAACACCAAAGCACAGTTGACAAAAGCAAAATTAACAAATGGGACTACACCAAACCTAAAAACTTTTGTGCATCAAAGGACACACTCAACAAAATGAAAAGACAACCTATGAAATGGAAGTAAGTATCTGCAAATCATATATCTGATAAGGATGTGGAGAAATCTGAACTCTTGTGAAAGGCTGGTGGGAATGTAAAATGGTGCAACTGCTATGGAAAACAGGTTCCTCAAAAAATTGGAAATAGAACTACTGTATGATCCAGCAATCTCACTTCTTGGTATATATCCAAAAGAATTGAAAGCAGGGTCTCAAAGAGATATTTCAAAACAGCACTATTCATATAGCCAAGAGGTAGAAGCAACCCAAATCTCCATCAATGGATAAATGAATAAACAAAATGTGGTATACACACATGATGGAATATTATTCAACCTTAAAAAAGAAGGAAATCCTACAACATGAATTCATTTTGAGGTCATTAAGTTAAGTGAAATAAGCCAGTCACAAAAAGACAAACGCTGTATGATTTCACTTATCTGAGTTCTCTAAAATAGTCAAATTCGCAGAACCAGAAAATAGAATGGTAGCTACCAGAGGCTGGAGGGAGAGGGAAAAGGGGAGTTGTTGCTTAACAGGCACAGAGTTTCAGTTTTGTAAGATGAAAACGTTCTGGAGATCTGTTTCACAATAATGTGAATACACTTAACACTACTGAACTGTACCCTTAAAAATGGTTAAGACGATAAATTTTATGATAGGTGTTTTTTTTTTTTTTTTAACAATAAAAAAAGTTCAAAAAAAAAGGTGGGGGGCGGGACAAGGAGAGGATGCCTTCTCTTTCAACTTTTAAATAGTTTTCTGTGGGGATCCAAGGTCTGAAATCACTTCAGTCATCTTGTCATCATCAGGGGAGTATCAGACACCCTGAAGAAGGTAAAGCAGAAAGACAAGTCATGGGCATTTCAGTCTATGATTCAACTGACCTTTCAGTCACTCTCACATAATAAGGACTTCTAACTATGTGACATCATAATTGTTTCTTATTGCTCAAGCCACTTGTTATGTTTTCTGTTACTTGAGACCAAAAGCATTGAACAGATGCATTACTACTGCCTCAAAATACATGGATGTTTGCAGAAGCTCCACTAGAATGTGACTTACAGAGGGCAGGGTTTTTTGGTCAGCTTTGTCCACTGGCACATAGAACAGTGCCTGACAGACACTATGTACTCAATAAATATTTGGTAAATGAATAGAAAGAAAGTTTAGAATCCCTCTTCTCCTCCATCCTCCACCTACTACTCATCTTCCTCACGGCTCAGCTTAAATGTCACTTACACAGGGAGGCCTTCTCTGAAATCCTCAAATCTCTTCTTGTCCCCCTAAAACCTTGATTAGGGCCTCCAGTTACCTGCAGTTGTTTTCCACTGTAGCACCTCTCATAGCTGTGCTTAATTACTTACTGGTGTAATTATTTGTTTAGCAGATGTCTCTCCCACTGGATAAAAAAAGGAACTGGATCTTGTTCAGGGCTGTAGCCTCAACCCAGCACAGTGCTCAGCAAAGTGCCGCACTCAAAAAAGAAGTATTTCAAAGACAGTCAAATTCTATCTTGGCTCTACACGAATACTTTAAGAATCCAATTTATACATCAGTCTTTTTGGTTCTTCAGAATATTGTAAGATGCTTACACCTAGCTCAAAGGACCAAGGAGGGTAACATTTATCAAATTCTCAATAACTTAGATGAGGGAGGGGCTTCTTCAAATTAAGCCACAGCATGTGGGGGGTTTCAAAAGCCCCAAATAGTAAATAATTAGTTAAGTTAAAGGTTAGAGTCCCTTATGAAATCTAAGAATAGATATGCAATGTTTTTCTTTTAGGAACTACTTTCATCTTCTTGGTTTTGGAACACTATTATTTGACATTGTTTGCTAAATCAGTTTTATATTCAATTCATCCTTCACTGCTTCTTCTTCTTTTTTTTTTGCGGTATGCGGGCCTGTCACTCTTGTGGTCTCTCCCGTTGCGGAGCACAGGCTCCGCACGCGCAGGCTCAGTGGCCATGGCTCACGGGCCCAGCCGCTCCGCGGCATGTGGGATCTTCCCGGACCAGGGCACGAACCCGTGTCCCCTGCATCGGCAGGCGGACTCTCAACAACTGCGCCACCAGGGAAGCCCCCTCACTGCTTCTTTATTAAAACTGCCACATATGCCTGTAAGCGGATTTTGCCAAACAAACATAGAGCCTTTTTTATTATACTGCTTATTCCGTTACCATTAATTTGTTTATAAGACAAATTAATAAATTTGTATTACTAAATTATACAAGTTACTAAGAACTGTATTTGTCATTCAAACTGGTACAACACTCAGGAATCCTAAGAAATATTTTGTAAAAGAAATGGACGGGGGGAGAGAGAAAAACAAAGAAGAATGAAGTAGCCACTCAGATACCAGTTTCTACTATTTAAGGAAACATAATCCAATTTTAAGAGTGCAAGTGGCTTAGGAGCACGGTGACAAAACCCTTTTCCAGCATAGTAAATGATGGTTTTGACAACAACGTATTTTCTATATCTGCCCAGTCCAATATGATAGCCATTAGCCGTACACGCGATTATTTAAGTCTGAATGGATTAAAATAAAATATTCAGTTCCTCCATTGTACTAGTCACATTTCAAGCACTCAACAGGAACACATGGCTAGTGGCTATCGTATTGAACAGTGCAGATACAGAACATTTCCATCACTGCATGGCCCTGGACAGCACGGCTCTTTATGTTCCTACCAATAATTATTACCAGTGAGTGATGGAAGAAGCATTAGGATCACCAAGAGAAAACATACAAGTAGAGAAGCAGCCATGTTATCAACATAAAAGATCTATTTCCCACCATATTCTCTTTAGGAACTAATTTCTGAAAAATAATCTTTTCCCTGTTCTCTTTACAGAGAAATAGATTTACAGCTTTTTAAAACTTTCCTGGGTTAAATGAATGAGAACCTAATCCTTTTTTCTTCTGAGTGGTCTGTGCATTGCATGCAAACTTACAGTTTGGTCTCATCAGCCTCTTTTTGCATGATTTCGAGAATCATGCGGCATGCTTCAGAGGTTCCCTCTGGGGTGGCATGGATGGTGACAGGCTTCTCTGCAGCCCCCGAGTTCTCCTTTCTGTGGATGTCTACCCTGCAGGAAAAGAATCAGGAGCCATAGCACAGCGTCATCTGGGACTGGATCCTAGTCCCAAGAATGCGTCGCACCGGCCAATGTACAGCAAGGACACAGACAGACCAGGAAGTGTCATGAGCATGTTTGCAACCAATGCCATTCTCCAAGAAGGCGGCAAGCAGTGCAGGGGGTCTTGTGTCAAACCCAAATTCTCGGCAGCTCCACTGAGAAGGGAATATTTCTTACAGGAGTGCCACTGGGCAAAGACACCAAGGCAACGTGGTAATGAAGCCAGTTTGGTAAATGAAGTATTTTGTGTAGTCTTTCCAATGATCTTAGAAGCGAAGAGTAAAGTGAGCAGGATAATACTGCACGTTGGCACAGTGCCGGTCTCTGAACTGACTGCAGCTTTTAAAAGCCGTATGTTAATCCAACTCTAAACAACAAATTCAAGCAAGCTTTATGTATCTGAGTATGGACAGAAAACAGAGGCATGCCCTTTCTCTGCCTAAGTTTTTGGTTTCCTTGCCACCGGCAGCCTGCCTTCTTCCAGGCTCTTAAAAACGAATGGCTCAGGGCTTCCCTGGTGGCGCAGTGGTTGAGAGTCCGCCCGCCGATGCAGGGGACGCGGGGTCGTGCCCCGGTCGGGGAAGATCCCACATGCCGCGGAGCGGCTGGGCCCGTGAGCCATGGCTGCTGAGCCTGCACGTCCGGAGCCTGTGCCCCGCAACGGGAGAGGCCACACCAGTGAGAGGCCCGCGTACAGAAAAAACAAAAAACAAAAACAAAAACTAATGGCTCAAAAGCTTGATGACTTTATCAGACTTCTTTGGGTAGTTGTGGCTCTATTTGTTTTTGACTTTCAAATCACATAATTGATTGTACCCTTTTTTACTCTGGCTGTCAGAAAGCCCAAATCCAAGTCTCTGGCCTGTTTCTAAAAAAATGGGCACACACTTTGAGAACTAACTCACTTGTATTTAAACTTGCTGCATTTTTTTAAATGATTTTTTTTTAGTTACTTTATTTTATATTTTGGACACACTGTGCAGCATGCAGGATCTTAGTTCCCCTACCAGGGATTGAACCCAGCGCCCCCTGCAATGGAAGCGTGGAGTCTTAACCACTGGACCGCCAGGGAAGTCCCTAACCTTGCTGCATTTTTAAAGCCACTTTAAATAATCTTTGGAACAAAAAGACATACAAATAAAAATCACTTTCTCAGTGAATAAAACTTAGAGGGGAAAAAAGGGGACTGATTTTAAAATAAAGGAAACATCACATAGTACTTGCCCCCTGTACTATCTCATCATTTCACCCCTATGATTTTAAACTCTGGGACTCATATAAGTGTCCATTATTTGGAAGTAACTCAGTCACTTTGCAGAAAACAGTGTTTTCTCTTTCAGGTTACAAGACACTCAATATCCTGAATAAAATGCACTAGGCATGTAAATAACAAATATTTGTCAGTAATTTGGTGCTTTGTAATTTAAGTGCTTTCACAATAATTATTTCATTCAATCTGCCTGACTGTCCTAATTCTCACAATACTCCTGGCTTACAGAAGAAGCAATTGGTGCTCAGAGACCTTAACATTTTTTCTAAGATCATATAGCTATTAAGTGGTAAAACCTGAACAAGGGTCTTTGTTTTCAAGACCTGTGCTTTGTTCATTACATCATGCTGTGGTCTTATGAACACACAAAACTCAACCTCACAAGTCACTTTATCCACTACAACTCCTACTACCAATTCAGTCTCCTTAAACAGACAGAAAACTAAACATAAGACTAATGTACTTTATTGCTCAATGTAACAGTGACTCACCCATTTCCTTTATGTAGCTATTTGTGAGACTCCCTAGGTGGTCTCAAAGAATGACTACCACCCAGGGCTCTGACGCAGGAGAGGAAGCAAGAGCTAAGATACGCGGGTTCTAGGGTCCCGTAAAGTTCAGCCCCGTACCTCTGTTGTTTTAAAAACATGTAGATGTATTCACAGGTATCAGAGAGCTTCTGAGAACAATTCTTGACTGTGAGGTCATTAGTACCTTGTTTATGAACTATTAGTGTTTCAGGGTATAACCTTTAGGTCATTGGCATGAAAGCTCATTAAAGCCCCTGGGCTTTGTGTTAGTCTGTTAGTAGTTCCATTTAAAGAAGCCATAGTCCCATACAGCACAGCCCCCCGCTGCTGATGCAAGCAATAGCAACCTGGGAATGGCCGGGACCCACCAGCACTCAGGGGACCCCTCAGAAGGAAGCAAAGGAAGCCCCGGAGGCACGTACCGGGACTGGGTCTGCTTAGTGATGTTCTTTATGGTCAAGCCCTCCTTTCCGATGATGGCACCAACAAACTGGGTGGGGACCAGGATCCGCAGCGGGAAATCAATCTGTCTGGCCTGAGAAGAGCCCCCAGGGGCATGGCCTTGCTCCCGGGAAGAGTGGTCCCCACGCTGGGCTCGCTGAGGGGGCGAAGGGGAGCTCACCTCTTCATCCGGGATGTAGGAAATCTTGAAGGAGTAGTTCTCAAACTGATGCCCGCTTAGCTTCTCGATGGCTCTGAAATGCAGCAGGGGCAAGTGAGCTTTGTTAGAGAACAGTGTTGGAGCAGACCCCCCAGGGTCAATGGACCGGTTCATTCACTCTCCTTTACTAGTTGCCTACATGAGTGCCGTCCTCAGCACTAAGGATGCAGAGGTGAGCAAGACACATGCCATCTCTGCTCCCTCAGGGCTTGTGGTTAACAAATTAAACAAGTAATTACAATGGGCAGGCCTGGTCAGACTTGATATACAATGTGCCAGTCTGCTTTTTTTCACCACTCAAGGCTGTATTCCCATCATCAAAAACTCTTTGTAAAATATTGGCATAAAATTGTCCTTTTTTAAAAATTTTAATTGTAATACAGTTATTACTGAAAATTCAGAAGTAGATAAGCACAAATAAGAAAAACATCCTAGCCCATCCTATATCTTTCTTAAATATAATTACTATGTATACAAATGGATTAATACCATACATACTACTTTATAACCTTTAAAAATAGTTAATACTCTAAACAGTTTTCCAAGTGATTAAATATCCTGCAATTTAGTTTTTACTGGCTGTTTAACATTCTATTGATTTGCCATCATTTTTGCAACTGATTCTCTATTGTTTTATATATATGTATATGTATATATATATATATATATATATATATATATATATATAT
>NW_006777952.1:891280-895185 GCF_000442215.2 Lipotes vexillifer | reverse complement strand
GATTCTCTATTGTTTTATATATATATATATATATATATATATATATATATATATATATATATATATATATATATATATATATATATGTTTCTAATCTTTTACTATTGCATACAGTATTGTCGTGGGCATCTTTGCAACTACAACTTTGCAAACAGGACAAATTCCTAATGGAATTGCTGGGTCAGAGAGTAGGCATCTAACATCTTAAGCCATTATTGCTCAGTGTCCCTCTGGAAAGGTTTCAACATGTACTATCCCATAGCAGTTAAGAGAGCATTTGTTTCCTTGAATCCTCAGAAGTACAAAGTATTATGATTTTAAAAGACTTATCAATTTGATAAATCCCACTATTGCATCTTAAAAACTATGCATGAAGTGCAACCATTTTTTCACGTGTTTTTGGCAGCATGTGAAAAAATTAACCCTCTTCTACAAGGTTATTGTTTAGGGTTTACGAATTTATTACAAAGCAGCACTTTTTTTTTTTTGGCGGTACACGGGCCTCTCACTGTTGTGGCCTCTCCCGTTGCGGAGCACAGGCTCCAGACGCGCAGGCTCAGCAGCCATGGCTCACGGGCCCAGCTGCTCCACGGCATGTGGGATCTTCCCGGACCGGGGCATGAACCCGTGTCCCCTGCATCGGCAGGCGGACTCTCAACCACTGCGCCACCAGGGAAGCCCAAGCAGCGCTTTCTGAATTCAATAAAAGCAACAAAGTAATATCATGTACAGAGGGCCTACCTAAGTAGCAGATGGACAAGAACTGTAAAGGTTCAGTTGTTGGTATATGTATCCTGCTTACATACGTGTGCAAAAGTCAACAGCAAATGACCACTGCCTTTTTCAAAGCAACATTAACATTTTGAAAACTAGTGGTATGAGAATGGGTTAACCATGTATTCATGGGTGTGGAAACCTTGAAAAAGAAATAAAAGTATAATCCTGGGACATATAACCAATACAGATGTTATGCCACATGTGACCATAATTCTAGTTACAATGACCTGACAGGCACTTCATGGACCCTCTACAAAAAGGAACTTGTTTTTGTTGTTGTTGTTTTTAAAAAAAATTCAGTCCCATGTGTGTTAACAGCCAAGCTCACAATTAACCATCACTGAAGCAATGTAGCCATGAGTGGGATTAGGAGGTGAATGTGAGTAGGAAAAAGAACCTGAGCCAGGTGCTCTTTGATGAACCACTCCTAGATGACAATGTTCCCTTGGGCTGATGTCACTAAGGTGGATCCCTCTTTTAATATTCATAGAGGGAAAATGAGGTTTCAGCATCCATTCGATGAGTTTGGACAGAAGCGGGCTTGGGCTTCTTCCTCATGGTGCATGGAGGAAGCTCCAGGTGGAAGTGGCTCCTAGTGGCCGTCAGAGCAGACTCTAGTGGACACAATGGCACAGACGTGGTGCCCTCTATTCCTGACTATATCAAGATGCAGCTCCCACCTCGGTTTTGATGCCAAGGCTCAACATTTTTCAAGATAAAAATATCTGTACAATCAACAAACAGACACTTTGGTATAAATGCCCTGGGGCTCCACTGATGTGTCAAAGTTCTGCATCTTTTCAGAAAAGGTTTATAAATACAGGACTCAATGGAATTCAAAGACAAGCTCCACTCCCCCCCAACGCCCAAATTTGAAGGGAAATAAGCCCAAATCCACTTACGTTTTTGCTTCTTCTCTTGTTGCGTATGTGACGTTGACAACGGCAGTTTCTGTGTCTGTGTTGACTAGGAAAGAAGCAAAAACTACATTGTCATAGAAAAAAAAAGCCACCACCCTCTGGCTAATGTAAATAAACATATTTAGAGAAAAATGCACAAAAAACCTCACTGCCCTATCTCTTAGAGTTACTTGAATCTCTATCTTTATTCATGCGCATTCATAGTAATTTGTAATCAACTGTATATACACATTTGTAATCAATTGTATATACAACTCAAAACTACATTTTCACTTATTTTATCAACACTTTTGCATGTGTATATGCACATTTTCTTTGGATTTTTTATTTTTAATGCCTTCATAAAATTGCAGCAAATAAATGTGCCATGACTTTTGCCTAACCATTCCTTAATTGTTGACAAATGGGTTATTCTCAGTATTTGCTATTCTGAATACTGTTGATAAAAATCACCACTGTTGCAAGTATCACTTGATTTGTGTTCTTCTGAATTACTTTTTTTAGGGTAATTTAGAAAGAAAGTAATTGGTAAAAGAACATAATGCTTTTTAATGATTGTTTTCAGATTATTCTCCTAAAAGTTTGTATCAATTTACTGTACCACTATGAGTTTTGTTATAATTTGCATTTATTTAAAAATAACTGGATATATATATAAAATAATAAGAAAGTATTTTAATTTTAATTCTTCATTCATGGATAAGGTTGAACTATTACTATTTTTGTTCCCCTCTGATAGACCTCCTTGACTGTCTGTGTGAGTTAAATCTAGTAACTGCATACAATGAATAAAGAAAGTTGACAATTCCAACCCACTTGACTGAAGAGAACACATAAATTCTAAGAGTGGTTAATAAGGGATCACTCTTGTGAGTTGGTTTATCTTGATTCATAGTTGCTTGCCTCTTCTTCCAAAGTCAGACATTAAAAATGAATTCAAACAGCAAGACAAAACTTTCTCAATCTAAGTCAGTAAACTTAAACCAAAAATACTGGTTTCCCCAAAACCAGTAAACATAACTAAATCAAATCCTCCCCCACTAAAACATTTAAGCTATTGGGAGACTTGGAATTAACATTAAGGGGAGGATAATTCAAGAAAACCACAATAGAGGTGCTTTTCAAAATAATAATAAAACCCTATAGTGCAGGGATCTTTTTTTTTTTTGTGGTATACGCTGGCCTCCCACTGTCGTGGCCTCTCCCGTTGCGGAGCACAGGCTCCGGACGTGCAGGCCCAGCGGCCATGGCTCACAGGCCCAGCCGCTCTGCGGCACGTGGGATATTCCCGGACCGGGACACAAACCCGTATCCCCTCCGTCGGCAGGTGGACTCCCAATCACTGCGCCACCAGGGAAGCCCTTTAACCTCTTTTTAAAAAAAACATTAATTTATTTATTTATTTGGCTGTGCTACGTCTTAGTTGCGGCATGCAGGATCTTCGCTGTTGCATGCAGGCTCTTCATTGAAGCCTGGGGGATCTAGTTCCCTGACCACGGATCGAACTCAGGCCCCCTGCATTGGGAGCCTGGAGTCTTACCCACTGGACCACCCAGGGAAGTCCTGGGATCCTTAATCTTGAATCCATGTTAGAGCTTCAGGAATTCTTTACTCACCCTCCCCACTTCCCTGCAAATATTCAAACTTGTGGGTACGTGGATTTTTCTGGCTTATAATTTCCATATGATTCTCAAAAAGGTTAAAGATCACTGTTATCCAATAACTTCAAAGTAGCTGTAGCCCTTACGGGGAGGGGAGGCATAATCCTCAGGAAGGAACTGCCACTGAGATTTACGTGTCACTGGTGCTGAGCCCAGCCCTTGCCTTGGCCTGGGGGTGTTCGTTTTACTCTCTAATACACAGAGAGGTCTTCATAGTGCAAAATAGGGAATGTGCAGCCCACAACCATCCTCTTTCAGTGCTGACACACTGAGTGCTACGAGGCCTCATATCTGCACTTTGTACTGTTACAGATGAGGTTGAAGACTCCAAAATGGGAGAAAGGCTGGCTTTGAAACTCCTGAATAAAGCTATCCACTAGAAGTCTCAGAGTTTCAGATTTTGTTCTACTCCTTAGTCATTTTCTTTGTTCTTGAAAGACATCTGTCTTCAGGATATCAGACCTGTGATTCTGGGAAAAACTGAGCTCCATTCAAATACTTTACTTCATTGGACATGAAAGCTCTCCTTAAAATCCTACTGAAAATG
>NW_006777952.1:886097-891270 GCF_000442215.2 Lipotes vexillifer | reverse complement strand
CTGCTGAATCAGGAATCACCTATCAAACAGAACAAAACAACAGCCCAGCACTTCTATCCCATAGCTGTGAGGCAGCTAGAAACTGGGTGCTCTCAGGGCACAGGTGCCATTGGAGCTGTGAACTGCCCCCAGGGACCTGGAGTATTTCTTCCTTGCATGGCACTGTCCTAAGTTTAATAACATGGTCTTAGTTAGTAAATTCTACAGGTTCATGTCTGGAAGGTCATCCTGCCTACTAAATCCATTCCTTATTAGAACGTCTTCTTTTCCATTTGAGGGAGATAACAAGAACTGAGTTTCCCTTCACCTTTGGGTATGGGCAGTCAGCAGTATGAAACTGACTAATAATATTTTTAATATTCAGGAGTGGAGAGCATCTGAATAACTACTGCTTTAAAACTATTATATTAATTATACTGGCAGATAGAACAGACTGCATATGAGAAAATGGATTCTCTGTGATTTTTCCTAAGTGAACTTTAACAATTATGTATGACTCCATTGTCTGTAAATATTTATTCAGGTTCTCTCTGGGTGCCCCAACTATTCAGTGATATAAGAAGGGTAAATTTATTCTCCCCATTATACACATGTAGAAACTGAGCCAATAAGGTTAAGTGACTTTTACAAGGGTTCACAGTCAGTAAGTGACTGAATTCATAGTCTGCTTTCTAGGTCAATGCAAAAATAATCTTTATCACATGTTACTGCCCGTCCTATCAGGAGCTTAGAATCTACTTTTCAGGGACTCTTAAATAGCTACATAAGATATCAGCTGAGGTACCCTTTTTTTTTTCTGTAAAAATCACAGCACTTCATGTTTCAGAAGACAAAAATAAGGGCGGCAGGAAAAAGAATATGTGTTTTCTGGGGATTTACAGCATTGTTCCTAGGACAGAGGCTCTCAAATGAGTACACACAAAAATCACCTGGGGGTGCTTGTTGAACATACAGATTCATGACTTCTTCCCCCATAGAGTCTTAATTTGTAGGTCTATCTACGGTGAACCCTAGGAATCTGCATTTTCCCAAGCACTCCAGGCGATTCTGGGGTAGGAGTCCTACACCTTGAGAAACACTCAGTCCAAGATATTAGGGATATGTTATTCTTAACCAGGAAGAGGAAAGCTGTAATAGTGTAAATCCAGTTACTTCCAAGTGAATTAAGCTTCCCCCACCCTGACAGCATCTGTCCAGGGCTTGAGTACATTATGGAGTGTAAGAAAAATAGCCTGAAAACCATTCTTTGAAAAAATCGATAGAGACAGATGGATACAGACATCTCTCACATACAGATATACAAACATACACTCTAGGAAGCTTGCTTCAAAGGAATTTGAACTTATCATTTGTCCTTGGATTTGACCCGACCTATAAGAAATAACAGGTAATATCCCTCTCAAAATTCAATAGGCTAATTTCGTCACTTATTACCTTGTTCCACATTCTCCACTGTCCCATACTGAGCCAAAAGTCCATCCAACACCTGAAAAAGAAGCTTTGCTGTCAGAATTTCAGCTCTTCCATAAAAGCAGCTAGAACTGAATAAATGTACAGGACTTTCATTTGCTTATTGGCTCTCAAGTAATCTGTTCACTGAGGAAACACAGCAGAGCTTCGGAGTCTTAGTAATTGTTAACAGTCACGTTCATCATGATGGTTGGAACCCACTTGCTGCTTTTGAAGTGAGAAGCAGAATAATGTACAAAGGTCACTTCTCCTTTCTGGAAAATTTAACCTTCTTCCTTCAGTTTTCCTTCGGGGATCTCCTTATTTTACAAAGTAATGAGATATGTATATGTTCAAAATTTTCCACAATGAAAATTTTTTTTCTTAAAGGAATAAAGACATTAGACAAAACATTCTGTTTCCTTTAAGGCTATTTTGATTTTGTTTGGGTTGGGGAACATGGGGTAGTATGTTTTTCAATAATGCAGTAAAGCCACTCCTCATATTCTATCTTATTTCAAGGTAACAATCTTGTAAGAAGTTTTACAACTCCGAAAATATGTCTTAACTGTTATTCATAGCAACTAATTCAAAATAAACAAAAAACTTGCTCAAACTAACAAAGAACCTTCTATTCTTATGGGTTTTCCATTTATTTTATTTTTCCCTAAATCGTAATTTAGAAAGGTAAAAATCTTTTATAAAATCATGGGATAAAAATCACAAGCAAGGTATGTATTTTGTTTCACAGTTTGTCTGTTGATGCTTGGTTTCTGAGAAGACAGAACATAAGGGATCAAAGTGCACATCCCGCACAACGAAAGGGACAAATCTGACCCCAAACTCAGGGCAGATCATGCACATTAGGGGCACTGAAGAAGGGAAAGTCTGAGGACCTCTAATTCCTAAATGTGAAAGGGAACTATAAAAAAGGGAGAAAATCCCTTATTAACCCATTAAGAAATAAAATGAGGAAAGAGAGCAGAAAGATAATAAATATAGAAATGACATTGGCCTACCTCCCACTGCAGGTGAGGAGGGATGTTTCGAATCTGAATTTTCCTGCTCCTGTAAAAGATAAAAGCACAGACACAACAAACAGGCTTAAGACCACAGTTTGAGTTTACTTTCTCACTATGTTCACCAAGACACCAGGCAATGGATTTTGATTGTGAATCAAGAACATCTTGTTTTAAGCCATTCGTCAATTTCTCCCTTTATGTCTGTTAGGATTTGCTTTATATATTTAGGTGCTTCTATATTGGGAGCCTAAATGTTAATGAGTGCAATATCCTCTTCTTGTATTGATCCCTTTATCATTATATAATGCCCTACTGTATAGCACAGAGAATTACACCCAACATCTTGTAATAAGCTATAATGGAATACAATCTGCAAAAAAAAAAAAAAACCCTACACATACACACACAAAAATTGAATGACTATGCTGTACACCTGAAACTAATGTAATACTGTAAATCAATTATACTTCACTTAAAAGAAGAAAAAAAAAGAGCAGCTTGTTTTAAAACTTTCAATTAGGGACTTCCCTGGTGGCACAGTGGTTAAGAATCCGCCTGCCAATGTAGGGGACACGGGTTCAATCCCTGGTCCGGGAAGATCCCACATGCTGCGGAGCAACTAAGTCCATGCACCACAACTACTGAGCCCACGTGCTGCAACTACTGAACCTGTGTGCTGCAACTACAGAAGCTCGTGCTCAGCCTAGAGCCCGTGCTCCACAACAAGAGAAGCCACTGCAATGAGAAGCCTGCGCACCACAATGAAGAGTAGCCCCCGCTTGCCGCAACTAGAGAAAGCCCGCACGCAGCAATGAAGACCCAATGCAGCCAAATAATAAATAAATAAAATAAAACACAGCTGTTTAAAGTAAATAAATAAACAAATAAATAAATAAAACTTTCAATTACTTTGAGGAAAAAAATAAAGAACAAACCCAAGAAGTCTGAACAAGCTAAAGAAACAGGTTAGTTAGATGTAAATCTGCCTTTTCAATTTCCTACCAAAATAGTTAGAATTTAAACTGCCACACGTCCTAATTATAGAATTATTCCCTTCCTCCTCAACATACATAGTCCTGCAAGTGACCCTACCCCAAAAGGTACCTAGGCTCAAACATGAGAGGTGGAATACATACATAGTAGGCTTAAAGAGGATCTTACCTAACAATGCAGAACTTCCTTTTAAAAAATTATTTTTATTTCTAATAGGTAATACAGTCCTAATTCAAAAATCAGGACACTTTAAAGAGGTATTCCATGAAAAGTCTTACTCATTGCTTGTGTAACCTTCAGTTCCTTTATGCAAATACTAGTAAATACAAATATACAATACTATTTTCACCTTTTCATATAGAAATATTTGCATATTCTGCACACTCACTGAATCTTGTTTTTTTTCACCTAACAGTAATGTCCTGAAGATCTTTCTACATTGGTAGATAGAGAACATCCTCATTCTATTTTACACTACTTGGATGTACCAAATATCCATCCCCTATTGATGGATATTTGGGCCTTCTCCTGCCTTTTTATTCAGAAGATTTTTCTTTTTTTCCAAGACATCTGATAACTTTGAGTGATTTAGATCATTTCTTGTTTTTACTTAAGCATTAAAATTAGATAGAAAGAAGAATAGAAATACGAAGATAAGAATTTTTCTATCTTTGGAGAATATGTTAGATCCCAGAAAGAAAACACAAATCAACATTTAAATATTAGAAGAGGTCATTTCAATGGAAGGGCTTGGCACTGAAATCCCATAAATATCGCCTTTGGGGGTTGCAAGAGAAGAGATGTGGTGGCCAAAGTGTAGTCCCATTATTTTTCCTTTCCTTCTTGTGTAAGAGGTATCAAATAGTTGCTATATGCAGCCACACATTTCTCCATTGCTTTAATCTGGGCAATAGCCACAGAAAGAAATGTTACAATTCATGCAGAGAGGAAAAAGGAGAGAGACAGAGAAGTACACAGACAGGGGAAACAACAAACAAATAATGAAGGAACTGAGGGGCTCCTGTTTCCTCTGATCTTTTTTTTTTTAATTAAGGGGGACCCCATTCCTCTGTTCTAGATCCCATATACTACTTCTGTCTTGTTTTATTTTTAAAAAACGAGAACACATTCATGCTTTACAAGAGCTGCCTAAATGACTATACAAGCCATTCTGTAGAACCTCTAATCTTGTGTCAGGATAGGAAGGAGAAAAAAGAACCAGGAACTAATTTCTGCTTCTGTGCTATGAAGGCTCATTCCTGACACTGCCTTTGGCAAGAGTTCATAATAAAACTGCTGACACCATCCCATACAGTGGCTACATGGAATGCTCCACAAAGGATGTCACAAGCCTAACTATTTATAGAAAAGGCATCATAATTTACAAGAAAATTGAATATTTCTAAAGAAAAATATTTTTGTTATCTCCAAGTAAACATTGACTACAACTGCTAAGCAAGAATTTATTGATAGAAATCCTATGGGAAGAAACTTCTGCATAGACACTAAGATTTGAATAGAGGAAGATACTGTTGCATTGTTATGACAAAGAATGCAAATAATCTAAATATCCACAAGCAGGGAGATGAATAAGTAAATCATAGTAGAGCCATAATACTGAACATTATACAGCTGTTAAAAAGAATGAAGTAGGGCTTCCCTGGTGGCGCAGTGGTTGGGAGTCCGCCTGCCAATGCAGGGGACGCGGG
>NW_006777952.1:872126-885911 GCF_000442215.2 Lipotes vexillifer | reverse complement strand
AGCAACGACCCAAATGTTCATCAAGAGATGAATGAATAAACAAGTGTGGAATATACAACAAAAAAAAAAAAAAAAAAAAAAAAAAAAAAAGAATGAAGTAGACATGTATCCACAGTCATAGGACACTCTTCAAGGCATAATGTTATAAGATGAACGCTAATTACAGATTAGGTTTGATCTGTTTTTTAAGAGCACAAAACTATACGTCATTAAGTGTGTATATATGTAAATGCACAGAAAAAGGTAGCTACAAACATTTGGTTGGTAAAACGGGACATGTACTTTTTATTTTAGCTGCTTCTGTCTTGCTTGCTTTTTAAAAAAATGACATGTTCATGTCTCACTTACTTTAAAAAATTAACACTTAAAACTCCTACTAGGGCTGCTTTCATGAATCGAAAAGATTCATTTCTTTAAAGTATCCTGGAACCTGCTTTAAAAAAAAAGAGAAAACCCCTCTTATTTTCTCCATAATTATCAACAGGTTAGGTATCCTTCTTGAAATCTTATTTAACAAAGTATTAATTTGTTTGGCAAACCCCTCTGTTCACAGGGTGTAAATAATCAAACTCTGCTCAGTCCAGATGATCCCGAATCCTAACTGAATGGGTCTAAAACAATGATGCTTCCCTGTAATATCTGGTGTGAGGACTGCACATCAGGCAATCAGTTGAGTAACTGGAACGTTCCTTAAGCAGGATTCTCTAACAAGCTAGTGTGTTGCATCTCTAATTTTAGACCAGGATTTTAACCCAGAAACAAAATTTTAACCTAGAAACAAAAAGGGAAAATGGAGATCACTGCAGTAGAACCCATTCAACTGGAGTTCAGTCAGGTCATCTGGGAGAACATCCTGAGAGACTGTCCTTCAGGATCAGGAGTGACCAGGATCTTTGGGATCTGCTAACTTCCATGGCATCGTCTGGACACTGTGCCTGCTTGTCAGGGCACCCAGGATGCCCAACCCCTTTTTCCCTGGGAGGGATGTCTGTGTGCTCTTCAAAACCCAGCTCACACCTGCAGACAATTCCAGGGCATCTCCAAAAAAGAGTTGGTTCCATGCACTCTTAAGTTTTTATAACAGCTCCCTCTTTGCTATAATTACTTATCTGCTGGCGCTGGTCCCCTCCTTACTGGATTGGAAATTTCCTCAAGGACAGGGTTCTTGTTTACTAGTCTCCTGTCCAACAAGAGGCCAAGCGCATAGCAGAAAAGGAGAACATGGAACTCTGGGGTCTGGGACAAGCACTGCTATTGCTGGCTGTTGTCTGTTTATGATGTGCACCTTCTGAACCCTACCTGGGAGGGCACAGGCTGTCCTTTTCCCCTTTGCCAGGTAGTAAAGGGGAGAGGGAAGACTTCTTCCCCCTCTTTCCTTTAGAGGAGAAACCCAGTGCTCAGCTCAGTCTCGAACAACCAATGTGGATCCTTCTCCCTTTGAAATCCATAAAAGTGTGCCCTGCTTGCAAACAAGCCCAATTTACACAATAACTTAGGAAAGTGATCGGTTTTAAGAAAACAGTTCTTCGTTCCTTAAAAAAAATAAAAAGAATAACCTCACCGTTCCTTTAGTTTAGAAAAGAAATCAAGCTTCTCTAAAAATACATAATTGACATTTCTCATCCTCTCCACCCAGAACCATTACAGCCAGCTCCTAGCTGGCCTGCCGTCTGTCTTACTTTCCCCTCCTCTCCCATCCTTCCCACACTTAGTGACTTTCTAAAACACAAATATGACGGGTTGCTTCTGCCTTCTTTGAATGACTTCCTGTCACCACATCCAAATTCCCATCCATGACCCTGTTACTGTCCCGTTCCCCATCTCTTTACCTTTAAACCCTCTTGCCGCAGCAACTGCTCTAAACTTTGGGCTCTTACCCTTCCATCCAAAATAATTTGTCACACCTGTAGTTTATATGCGTGCCAGGTCTGAGCCTTCAACATGCTCAGTCCACCTTAAAAACAAGAGTAAACAAAGGCAGTAAGGAACATGATTTTGATTTTTTTTTAAAAAAAAATTTTAACTGAAAACAGAATAAGACTTGCAGTCAATCTATTAATATAGACACATAGGCTCTCTCCCCAAGGCGCTGGGATTCGGGAACTCAGAATTTCCCACTTTCATGTTCAAGTAAGTGTGTTCAGTGGAAAAGAGCAAGTAGCTCAGTCTCTACACATCCAGGAAAAGAATAATATAGCCCAACAGCTATTCTGCTTGGCTGAGGAACTGGCCACTTTGATGGATTCTATATTCTGGTTAACTGGTGACAACAGTATACACATGTAGACTACCAAATCTTAACTACAAACAAAAAAAACTTAACCTCAGCTCACCTAAGGCTCTTCAACATGTAAGTGCCTCAGGGTACTTTTCACGAATATGTTATTACCTTTGTACTGTAGATGCCCAGAGGAAGTGGAAAGCTCTGAGTGAATTTCAGATAAAACTAGATGTCCACTGTTATGAATTTCAAGGACTTGGAAGAAGTTATTTTGTATGGTAGAATCTGTTGCTTAAAATATCTGGGCAATCAGCTGAGAAAGTAAAATCATATTTAATTGTCAAGGAATCTCTGGTTTTAAAGAACCACCGTGTGTGTGTGTGTGTGTGTGTGTGTGTGTGTGTGTGTGTGAAAAACGCCTGTTTGATTGTGAGGTGGATAATGCCATAGTTTTTAAGCAGATGGTCAATTAACCACAAGTCTGAACTCCAGCCCAGGCACTGACCATGCTGGGGGCGAGTAGGGAAGACTTAACATATATTGTGGGCTCCCACCTCATAGGATCTCAGATTCCATTTGAAAATTAGGCAAGCTAAGGATCAGAAGATCTCTGGGAAAACTGTGGGCAAGAGAAGCAACAGAGGAAGCAAAAGGATCCTATAAGAGAGTCCTTTGGGGTTCAATGAGAGATCCTACCCAACTAGGTCCCATCTGTTTCCATAGCAATTTTGAGCTCCATCAGATGACACTGTGGTTTTAATCTTGCAAGGAAATCAAAGCACCATGGAATGTGCATTATCTAGAGGCAGGTGTGCTAACCGACTCCAAGGGCAGTGGCAGAGCCAAGGCTGAAACCACCAGAGCTCTTGGCCACACCTGCTCCTCTAGTGCTATAATCAGATTCCCCTGCATCCCATGTCTTCATTAGTAAGTGTTTGAGGCACTTTCTCTCCTTCCCATTCCTCATTAGTTCTAAAAGTTCCCCTTAAAACTTCTGGACATTCTGTACAAGGGACATCCTGTGCTAAATTGAACTAGGACCTAGGGCTAGCAATGAATCAGGGACGCAAATGAATCACCAGTGATAGCCTCGGCCAATCTTCTATCCAGCACTCAGCAGCCTTTTACAGTAATCCCCTCCCCCACCCGCCTCTCATTCTTTCTCTCCTTTCTCTCACACACATACACACAGAGGGCACAGGGCATGACTTAATCAATGAAACTGTGGTCACTTTGTTACAAAACTATTAAGAACAACTGCATCTGCCGCTATGGAATCTAAAATAAATGTATTATAACAGTTATTAGAAAACCAAATGCTTTCCACATAAAAACTGTTGAAAAGTGGGGCTTCCATGGTGGCTCAGTGGTTGAGAGTCCGCCTGCTGATGCAGGGGACATGGGTTCATGCCCCGGTCCGGGAAGATCCCACATGCTGCGGAGCGGCTGGGCCCAGGAGCCATGGCCGCTGAGCCTGCGCGTCTGGAGCCTGTGCTCCGCAACGGGAGGGGCCACTACAGTGAGAGGCCCGCGTACCAAAAAAAAAAAAAAAAAAAAAAAAAAACTGTTGAAAAGTGAAAAAGAGGTTTGGGAGTTCTTTTAAGGAGAAAAACATGTGATCATAGTAAAGTCCTTGTGAATATTAGCAGTGTTATGGGCCAAATCATATAAGGATTAAATCAGATATTACTGTGGTGCCCTGTTGCAAAGGGTTTGAGCCAGGAGAACTGTAGTTATGAACCCAGTAAATTCCCTTGCTCTATAAACTCAGGTCCACAAAACCATAAACCCCCAAGTGGCCTGAACACACTCAAGCTTCATGAGAATTCAGGGACAGGACCTCTTGAAAGTCTACTGCTTGAATATCACAGAAAAGAAATCAGTGAATATGATAAAGCAATAGTCTGAGACTTTGTAACTTACTCATTTACCTCCGAGCCCCTCTCAAAGAGGCCTTGACTTTTTAAGAGGTTGCCAACACAATTCCAGACTTCCCTCTTGAGGAAAACATCAGGAATTCTTAATTGTTCTTGAAAGAGGTAGAAGGAGAAAAGTAATTAGATAATGATGAGATGTTCATGAGAAGACAGGTCAGGCTTGCTCCACCTGGGCAAGATGGTGAAGGAGTTTCCCCAGTGGGTCAGGTACAATGAGTACAATTTGCATTAAATGACCATTGAGTTTCATTCCAACTGCAGGACTCTACAAACCCTTTAGAAAGGTTAAAATCATCTCCTGTTAAAAGGAATCAGTATGCTTGACTGTAGGTTGAAACCACCATACACTGTTCTAGTAAAGCAGATAATCACATTCCTCAGATATTCAATATTTTAGCTCTTTAAAAAGGAAGTCAGTATCTAAAATTTCTCTTTTTGGATTCATATTCAGTTTTTAGTGAAGGGGGCTCCTTTTACTGAAGTAGTGGTAAATACAAATATTTGAACTGAAGGAACACTAAAAAATCTAAATAATTATTCAGGGAAAATATTTTTCTTTGTCAAACACATCTTCAGTATTCTAAAATAAAGCAAAAAACAAAAAACCTGACATAAGAAAACCGTGACCAGTCTTACCAAGGTTTGTGTACAATTTCCTACAGATAACACCATCTTTCCCATCTACCATACTACTCGTTAACTCATTTTGTGACAATAGAGAATGAAATACAGGTTTAGCTCTAGCTTTACCAGAATTTCTCCATGGGCTTCATTGAACACTATTTCTTTCTCACCCTTCAAGTTATTTTATTTGATGAGTTTATTAACGTTTCAGAGGGACACCCAACACGTTCGTCACACTGTTTTTAGCAGGAAGCTTTCCCCAAACCACCACTATTATTTACATTAATGTGTGCTAAGTATCCCATTTAAGCCTTACCACTCCCCTATGAAGTAAGGATTGTTATCCTCACTTTCAGATAAGTAAACTGAGGTACTGATGAATCCCCTGTCCAGTCTCACAGCTGGGAGCAATATTTTTGACCGCGGTCTACAAGTTTAAATCTTTGCTCTTAAAATGTCACTCGAATCGTCAAGTCACCAACGACAAAATTTACATTTCATGTATATACTTCAGTTCAATGAATTGTGGACAAGATGTACCACCTCATGCAAATGCTAGGAAAATGAGTCTTAGGAATAGATTTCCAGGTTTTCCCTCTCACTGTCAACCTCATTGTAGACTCTGACCAAAAACAGCTCTCCCAGGAAGGGTTATTTTGGAAATTTCACTATAGTGGTTCACCCTCTGCTCCTCAGAAGATTTATTTAATATAAATGCCCTTCAGAGAGGGCAATAAAGGTATTAATTAGTGAACTCCTTCACAGGGTCAGCTGACTCCTGACTCCTGGTTGACAGCTCTCCTGGCCCAGGACTGGGAGCTGTGCCTGCCTGCAAGCCTAATAAGCCTTTGCTCATCATCACTGGCACCAGTCAGCACTGTGCTGGATCTCATGGGGCAGGATAGAGTTTGAGAACCCTCCCCAAAATATGGATTGCTGAATGGAGAAGGGTGGGGTGAATCCCAGACAGGAGGCAAAGTTCTCAGAAGGAAAGGACATTCAAGTGTGCCTGAGTACAAACAGGCATTTGGATTCAGGATGGTAGGATCTTGAGAGGTAAGGCTGTCTTTGTGAGTGAAAGATCTCAAAGTCAGCTTCCAGCTTTTCAAGATGTGAACCATGTAGAACTGAAAGCATTTTATTGTGCTGTGATGAAGATGCCAGTTAACAAAACCAAACTGTTTCTCTTCTTTTTTAAAAAATTAATTAATTTATTTTTAGCTGCGTTGGGTCTTCGTTGCTGCACACAGGCTTTCTCTAGTTGCAGCGAGTGGGGGCTACTCTCCATTGTGGTGCGTGGGCTTCTCATTGTGGTGGCTTCTCCTGTTGCAGAGCATGGGCTCTAGGCGCATGGGCTTCAGTAGTTGTGGCACTCGGGCTCAGCAGTTTTGGCTTGCGGGCTCTAGAGCGCAGGCTCAGTAGTTGTGGTGCACGGGCTTAGTTGCTCCGTGGCATGTGGGATCTTCCCAGACCAGGGCTCAAACCCGTGTCCCCTGCATTGGCAGGCAGATTCTTAACCACTGTGCCACCAGGGAAGCCACAAACTGTGTTTCTAATGAAGTGATTAGTTACCCTTATAGGGCCCTCAATTCATTATCTGTAATTAAGACTAACCAGGGTAAAAACAAATATTTATACATCATATTTTGAGCCCTGATAAAAACATATATAAACTTGATGCAACACAAGTTACAATTTGAGTATATAAATGTTTTACTTGTGTGGTACAGGGTAAATACAAAACCATCTTTATAAAGGAAAATGAAGCCACATGCCTAGTCACCAACAACTGTGCCATCCTTTCAGCATCTCTCCAATTCATTTTCAAATAATTGTTTTCTTGAGTTCTCCAAACAGCACTCAACTCTGTCCTTTTCCTTTTTTTTTTACTTGTGCCTTTTTCATTTTTTCCCTCCTCAGCTCAAGTAGCATCTGGAACAGAGCAGGTGCTCAGCAATCAGCAAATTCACCAGGAACATGTGTTGCTGACAGCTGGCTTCTTTTTCCTGGCACGCTCCACCCCATATTCTGTGTTCCAACTATAAGAAGAACACGTGATTAGGGAAGACACTGACTGGTCTTCAACCCAGCCAATTTCTTTCACCCCAGTCTATGCTTATCAGCTCAAGGCAACAGGCTGTTGACTGGAAAATGCAGGGGAAGACATTTCCCGACACAGTAGCCACTGCAAACCCTTCTGTGATTGGATGTAATGACTCATGTGGAGGTGCTGTTTCTTCCCTGAAGACAACAAGTACAATGGCATGCCCTGACATACTGAAGAAACAGTTTCACAATTAACAAAAATTCAAGCCAGAAGCTGTGAGTCCTCAATGTCTGGGAATGAGTGATAAACCATCAGCCATTTTACTTCTGAAAAGAAGGAACTACTCCCAGCAGTTATAAAAGACTTTGATCTTCTTCATTATAGTCAGGATGATTAAGAAAAATTAAGTTCATCTCTAATATAGCTCTAAATCCCAAGTAAGCAGAGAAAGGGAGGAGAGGGTCCTCCCTCATAAAAGAACTCCTTCCCCATGCTGTGTAAATCAAATAGCATTCACCATCTCACCCAAAAGGAACATCTCACCCACACTAAAGGTTAGGTACTGTGAACAATCCGAACTACCCATACCCAAATGTTCTGACTGGAGGTTAAATACTGGACATTTTAGGGCTTCCCTGGTGGTGCAGTGGTTGAGAGTCCGCCTGCCGATGCAGGGGACACGAGTTCGTGCCCTGGTCTGGGAAGATCCCACATGCCGCGGAGCGGCTGGGCCCATGAGCCATGGCCGCTGAGCCTGCGCGTCCGGAGCCTGTGCTCCGCAACGGGAGAGGCCACAACAGTGAGAGGCCCGCGTAACGCAAAAAAAAAAAAAAAAAAAAAAAAAAATACTGGACACTTTATCTCATTTGGGGAAATAAGATGATTTCTAAGATTAAACCAAAAGCTTTCCCAAATTCATTTAACAGATGTTCACTAAGCACCTGTTACTAGCCACGCACTTGTTTTAGGTTCTGGGGTATAGTAGTGAACAAAAATGTCCACATGCTGCTTATTTTCTAGGGAGTAAACAAACAGAAAAGACAACACTGACCTCAGCAACCCTAGAACTCTCTAATTAATTTCAATAAAACGTGTACTTTACATGTTTAATGCAACACGTACATTTCAATAAAGAATGTATTTTAGAGTTGGTCCCTTGAATCAATTATATCCTCAAGGAAAAAGGCTATTCCTGCATTTTCTTAGTCATATTTTTAGGTTTTAGCTAGACATGAACCCAATGTCCTTTAACACCTGTTTCTGCACAGTATCCTTAAACTGTAATTGCAGGTAGTAAAGAGCATCACATAAGTCCTTGTTTCCAACCACTGTGGGGAAGTTAAAGCTGAGGCAGGCACTTCTGTGTATAACAGCAGTGGAACACCTGCACTGTCACAAGGGGAAGTCCCACCCAGGTCTGCCCCTTAGCACTTAACCCCCTGAGATTTCCTCTGCTACACAAAGGGGAGCTCTGGAGAAAATAAGAGGACCAGAGGAAAAGTTATTTCTCAAAATTGGGAGAGAAGTCAGAAAAAACTTCTCACACAACACCAATAAAAAAAAAATCACAGCATGCAAAGAAAAACAAATCAGTGAATGTCTTCGATATCTCATAAAGTGTTGATGTAAAAAGAAAGGAAAATCATTAGCTCTTAGAGCTAATGTCACATGATTTGAATACAATGAGACTTTTTAAAACCTAGAATTGCCAACTTTTGTTTTTTTGAGCCATGCCACGCAGCTTGTGGGATCTTAGTTCCCAGACCAGGGATTGAACCCGGGCCCTCAGCAGTGAAAGTGCAGAGTCCTAACCACTGGACGGCAAGGGAATTCCCCTTTTTAAATTTATTTTATTTTATTGCCAAATAGCCAACTTTTAAAACAGACTAACTGGGGAAAGATGGCATATAAATTATTCTTATATTTAAAAGGATTCATCATCCTAATGAGGATTCATCTTAAGATATTTTTACATCAATTCTGAAATAAGACAAATTACTGGGAGACTGCAAATACACAAATTTGATTTATAACCAATTTTGAGAGACTAGACTTTTGCCTAGAGAAAATTTTCCAGTGGTGCCGATCGAAATGCAAGATTCATATCCTTCTCGAACTATGCACATCCTATCCCCACCCCTGCAGCTCAACAGCTCTAACCTGGTGATGTGGATACAGCAGTCACTCAGGAAATCTGAGGAATGAATGAATGTACATGATAGGGTTAAGATCTCTGGCACTTCAAAGTAGAATTCCTCCCAGCTGCTGGTTCATACTCTCTTCTGAGTTCCCTGTCTTACAAAGACAGTAAACAGAGCATCTGTCTCCGCTGGTTCCTGACTTTTCATCACTTCCTCTCAAACCAGCACCATTAGCTAAGTGGGCCCCAGCAGGACCCAATACTGGGAAGTATTTTATATAGGAGTCAACACCTGACATGAATAAAGGTGAACAACCTACCTGGCTCAGCAGGTGGCCAAGGGAGGGCCTGCTACCACAGCTTCAAATTTTTCTCTGTCTTCTCCCTTCCCTGGAAGCAGTGCACGGTTGCCCTCTACTACCAGGACCCTCTTTCCTTTCTTTGTTGGGAGCCAGGTCCTCAGCAGCATGAACGAGGGAGGGAAGAGAGTTCAGTTGGTGGCCTCCCCTTAGCTGTTCGGAGTCCCAGCCTCCTTAGCATTGTGATAAGCTCCTGCACGCTCCTCTCATTTGTCCCTCACCAAACCCCAGGGGATTATGAGAAAGCGCTCCATAAACTGTAGTGCACCCTACACAGGTAGGCATTAGGGTTATTTTGACAGAAGCACCCTCAAACTCCTTTTCCCAGCATTGGTCCTGATATGCCCAGGAGAGCTGGTGCCTGGTTTTCCTATGAAATGTGAATGTATCTGACTTCACCAGATGAGTCACAATCAGATAATCAATTAGAAGGCACTGCACAGAGCCAGCATTGAACTGGAAGAGAAGCTACTGAAGTGATAAAGAATCACCTGTGGATTCAGGCTTAAAAGGACCCATTTCAGGATAATTTCACAAGCTAAAACGTACAATTGGCAAACTGATGGATTATTATTCTCCTTCATTTAAGAGCACCTTGATTATTGTGCTCAAGTGAGAGTACTTTTGTTCCTTGGTGGGAAATACAAAATTTGTAATAGTCAAGCATAGATACTTGTGGAAATGCAAACACTTATATTTACTAATGTCCATAAGGCCTTGATTTCTTAGGAAAAAAACAATGATTTAAGAAAAAATAAAAATTTAAATATAGTCCCTGGATTTTCTAACCTAATAATTCTCCCCACCCCTAATAAAACGTTTTATCGTTACCAAAGGCCACCACTATTTCAGCACCACAAGAAGCAGAGTGGGAGATGTGCTGAGCAGGGAGCCAGAGACCACGGTTTGAATGCTGGCTCCACTTCAGGCAAAGCTGTCGGATAGATACTGGGCCAGTCCCTTAACCTCCCTGCTTAATGCCTCAAACATGAGGCACTTGAGATAAGATGACAGCCAGTTAAACAAGCTTCTTTCCAAACCCAAGATTCACTCCATTTTGGCAGCAAAACAAAACTGTCAAAGAAAAGGTAAGGAGCAGAGAGAAGAGGTGTCTCTCTCTATGGACTTTAGGCTACAGAGACTGAATTTAAAAAAAAATCATCCCAACAAATCTTGCATTTCGTTTGGGTCACAGTTTTTAACAACCCACTAGATAAGTTAGCCAACAGAGTCCATATTATTTTATAATTGAATGGCTTACAATCCAAAAAAAGTGGATTTGTGACTCTATCTATATCACAACCCACCCCTACAGCCACAATTTATCCCATTTCTTCCCTTTTCTACCTTATTGCAGAAAGCCTTATGTTTACATTTTCACTAGTGCCAGGGTTACTCTTGTACAATCTCTGGTGTCTGGATTTTGAAGGTATAGTGTTATTTCCTGAAATTTACTATGAATGCAGTATACGGCACAGCTAAGTAGGAGCTTGTCCATTTCCTACAGGTGTATATGGGTCTTGGCATGGGACTGTGAATAAGGAGACTATAACTGCCTCCAAGGAATTCCACTGATGTCATAAACCACCGTATCAAGGCTTAAGTTTCCACTACATAGAAACAGAGCTCTGGCCCATAAGTCAGATGCTGGTTAATTAGTATTGTACTGATACTCTACTTGTTACTGCAACTTTGATCTACACAACTCTGTAAAGCCTACATTCATATTTTTAAAGTAACATGCTTTAGCAGCAGGTGAGAGAAACTTAAGACGTGATACAGAGCTTCCCTGGTGGCACAGTGGTTAAGAATCCGCCTGCCAATGCAGGGGGCGCGGTTCGAGCCCTGGTCTGGGAAGATCCCACATGCCGCAGAGTAACAAAGCCCGTGCGCCACAACTACTGAGGCCCGCGTGCTTAGAGCCCGTGCTCCGCAACAAGAGAAGCCACCGCAATGAGAAGCCCGCGCACTGCAACGAAGAGTAGCCCCTGATCACCGCAACTAGAGAAAGCCACGTGCAGCAACGAAGACCCAATGCAGCCAAAAAAAATAAATAAAATACATAAATTTATATATATATAAAAAGACATGATACGTTTATTGGAAAAGCAGCAGTGTTAGCTTGATTAAATGCATACACCACTAGATAACTGTCCAAGGCCCTTTCCAAATCCAATGGCCTAGGCAACAGGTGAGTAAGACTTCAAAGGCAAAGGGGACAGGCGGGGTGGGACTGTAGCAAGACATCAGGATGAAAAGTGTTTATATTACATGGAGCTCTTCCTAGTGAATTTTATATAGTGATTCTGCAGATCTCAGCAAAATTGGACACGTATCTATCACTCAACTGGTTTCTTTAAAACAAATTAACTTTTTTAGAAATAAGTACTACATATTCTTTGCACAAAGTTCAAAAGGTACCAAAGCAGAAAAAACATAGGTGAAAAATTTGCCCTCCGTTATCTATCCTTCAGGACTCCAGTCCTGATGCCAGTTTTTAAAAATCATTCCAGAGTATTCTGTACAAAAGCATATATGTATATAGTTGACTCTTGAACAGCGTGGGGTTAAGGGTACTTACCCACGCCCCCCGTGCAGCTGAAAATCTGCTTATAACTTTTGATTCCTCCCCGAACTTAACTACTATAGCCTACTGTTGACCAGAAGCCTTACTAATAACATAAACACATATTTTGTATGTTATCTACATATATTTTATGCATTCATGACATACCTTTTTCTTAATCTGTTTGGTATTTCTAGGCTACATGGTTCATCTGTGAGGTTTTTTTTTCAAACTGTCCTAAATCTCCAAAAAATTTCCAATATATTTATTGAAAAAAATCCATGTATAGGTGGACCCATGCAGTTCAAACCCATCCTGTTCAAGGGTCAACTGTGTATTCCTTTTTCCCCCTCAAAAAAAAATGTTAGTGCTCTGTATATGCTTTTTTCACTTGGAGATTGTGTCATATCCATACACAGAGCTGTATTATTCTTTTTGACAGCTGTATAACATTCAACTTTATGAATATACCATAATTTATTTAACTGGTCTCCTACTGATGGACATACGTTTCTAACCTTTTGCTATTTCCAAAAAACCAAAAATGTTGTAGCAAATAACTTGTCATTTACCTAACTTTACACGTGAGTGTATCTTGGAAGACAAGCTCCTAGAAGTGGAATCACTGAGTCAGAAGGCTGTGCATCTGTAATGTCAACATACAAATGCAACACTGTCTCTCCACACATGAAAACGCAGCTATCCAATTTTTGATTTCTGCCCATTCATAGGTGAAAAATACTATCTTTTTTTTGCATTTTAACTATGAATGAAGCTGATTATTTTTCATATGCTAAAGAACCTACCCACCTCACCCACTCTGGCAAACTCCACAGAATTCTTCCCTGCTCTTCTTTGGATTCTGGCAGGTGACTCCTGATCTGATTAACTTCATTCACTTCATTTATTCAACAAACCCTCACTGAGTATTGCTGGACACCAGAGAGACCGGTGAAAAGGCTGTTCCCCACCATGAGGAGCTCACAGTCTGGCAGGAAGACATCCAG
Organism: Lipotes vexillifer; assembly: GCF_000442215.2. Classification (NCBI taxonomy): domain Eukaryota; kingdom Metazoa; phylum Chordata; class Mammalia; order Artiodactyla; family Lipotidae; genus Lipotes; species Lipotes vexillifer. The sequence goes on along the minus strand of NW_006777952.1, from coordinate 873,010 downwards.
TGCACCCTGCATGCAGTGTTGCTATGAGACAGGCCTGCACCACGCTGGAGGGTGCCTGGGGGGAGCCGAGTGGCTGAGCAGACAGGAGGAGAAACTGGCAAGGCTCCCAGGGAAGGTGATGCCTCAGCTGAGTCTGAGCAGTACGAGGCAGAGTGAGCCAGGAGAGCAAAGGTGAAGTAGAGAGTGCAGAGGGGTCCAGAGGGCCTTTCAAATCAAGGGAATGAGGTGTGTAGAAAGGCAGGGCAGCAAGGGCACTTGGTTTGAGAGGAGCAGAGCACGCTTCCAGGGACCACGAAGGTGATAAACCTTTCACCAAGACTCAGAAACTGGGAGACAACGTAAACACAGCCATCAGCATTAACTTTCTTTTCAGAAGCTGTTTTCTTCTTAACTGACTCCCTTCCTCAGAGAAGACAGCCTTGTGGCCCTGAGAATTTAGGTGCAAGTATAATTCTATAGCTGTGTGCACCTCACTACTGGGGCAGTCTACTGATAATTCCTCACTTCCCTTTGACATGGGGCTGCCAGGTACACTTAACCAACAAATTAAGTGCCTCCAGATGAAAATAAAAGCATCTTGCCAACTACCATTATAATACTCTTCTGTTCCCAGCAGGTATTCACCACACCTCTTGAGAGTGTAACAAACAGATCCATTAAAAATATTAACGGACGGGCTTCCCTGGTGGCACAGTGGTTGAGAGTCCGCCTGGTGATGCAGGGGACGCGGGTTCGTGCCCCGGTCCGTGAAGATCCCACATGCCGCGGAGCGGCTGTGCCCATGAGCCATGGCCGCTGGGCCTGCGCGTCCGGAGCCTATGCTCCTCAACAGGAGAGGCCACAACAGTGAGAGGCCCGCATACCGCAAAAAAAAAAAAAAAAAT
>NW_006777952.1:865901-871623 GCF_000442215.2 Lipotes vexillifer | reverse complement strand
AAAATTAAGGGACTTCCCTGGTGGCGCAGTGGTTAAGAATCCGCCTGCCAATGCAGGCGACACGGGTTCGAGCCCTGGTCCGGGAAGATCCCACATGCCGTGGAGCAACTAAGCCCGTGCGCCACAACTACTGAGCCTGTACTCTAGAGCCCGTGAGCCACAACTACTGAAGCCTGTGTGCCTAGAGCCCGTGCTCCGCAACAAGAGAAGCCACTGCAATGAGAAGTCCTCGCACCGCAACAGAGTAGGAGCCCCTGCTCGTCGCAACGAGAGAAAGCCCGCGTGCGGCAACAAAGACCCAATGAAGCCCAAAATAAATAAATGTATTAAAAAAAATTAAGCGTGCTTTAGGTTAGCGGAAGGTATGATTAAATACCACCACTGATTTTTTAAATGAATGCACTAGAACTTTTATTTTTTTAATCCACATGAATAATGCCTCCATCAAAGTTATGACCTTAGAAGAGTATTTTCTTATTCTAATAATGATTCCTCTGCCCAATATATGTTTTGAATTCTTTTATTAATATTTTCTACAGCATCTATCCAAGAAACATTGATTTAACTGATTTGCCTTTGGTCTGTAGTGCAATCTTACAAATATGCTGTGTTGAGTAAGAATCTCCCTCTTTTTCTTCCTTTTCCTCTTTCTATATTTAACAGGAAACAAAACTCAGAGGCCTCTCCTCTGCCTCTTCTAGCAGCAAAGGGCACAGCTCTCTGGGGAGTAGGCTGCCTTAGTTTGAATGCCAGGACTGCTGGGCTGGCCACCATACTACGTTACCAACCCATCCTCATAAGGGGTTCACCTCCCACATTCCTTTTGGGGTGGTGGTGGAGAGAAGTACAGGGAGAATATCGCCCCTGGCTGCTCAAGCTCCCTGATCTGGTTAAGGAGAGGGTATTTACTCAGGGTCATGGTGGTGCATGAGGAAGCCAACCCCATCAGTGCTGGCTGATCATCAGAATGCGGACAAGGGGACATTCTTCATTTCCAGGTCATGTCTGGTTAAGATCAGGTGCCAGGAACAATATTTCACCTTAACTGAGGGGCAGCTGCCCAGGCGGGCAAGGTCAGTGCCCCTGCGGCCCTTAGCTAGTGTCTTCTTCAGAGCATTTATCACAACCCACTGTTTACATTTCTGCAGCACAGCCAGACTCTGCCCCACCACTGTGATTTGTTCATCCCACCATCCAGCACTTTTCTTTTCAAGGGATGATTATACACAAGTGAACAGACAGCAGGCGTGGATGCCCTTTAAGCTCATGTAATCGGGCCTCTCATTTCAATTCCCTTTGGTCAGCCCAGGTCATCTGAGTGTAAAAGAGCCCCTCTGTCTCTGACCAAGATCTTTGCAGCCCTTTGATGGCCATGCAGCTCTAAGAGGGAGCTCATTCCCTGAGCGCTTGAGACCCCAGTCTACTGGGAGGTCGTCGGCAGAAAGTCAGACTAGGCATCAGGACTGCTGGGCGTGGGGCCACCACCCAGATATGTGACTGGGCTATTTGTGGCAGGTTATTTCATTTCTCTGGGGCCAGATGGTCTCTTTCTACAATCCTCCTTAGTGTCGAGAGTTCTCCAGCCCTTCCTGCTCTCTTCCCTCAAGGACAGTAAAGATGCCTCTTTCCTCCCATAGAAATGTGTACAAGAACTAAGTTGTCCAGGCAAAAAAACCTTTAAAAGAAGAATTTCTGTGCTGTGAGTGGTTTACTGTGAGAATAGGACTCAAGAGAAGTCTTAGAAATCTTTACTCAATGACACAGATGGATAGACAGACTTTAATCTGTGAGCCAAGAAAAATGGTTTGTAAAGGCTAGAAGAACCCCATGGCTAAGAACTTGTAAAAACATCTATAACAAACAAGAGTTCTAAGGGAAAGACTATGAATCAGCAGGATCACAGGAGGTGGAGAGTGAGCTTTGAAACGGCAGAGAACTAACCAGCTAAAGGGCAAATGGTGCAGAATGCCACTGCAGGAGGTGACACACAGGAATCCAAGCAGCACCTGGAGTCAACAGAGGACAAGTAGACACATTTTCATCCCAGGCCTGTGCTGATGGGGACAGCCTAGCCTACCATACTAGTATTTTCCGGAAGGGAAACAGGTACCACGGAGATTCCTTAGTTTATAAAGCCAAAAATTCCATTCTTGGGAGGGAGAGGAGAGAAGGAAATGAGAATGAACAGGAATGGCATTTTCCATTCCCTTCATGGACAGTTTTGCACAAGCTGCAAATGCAAAGCGGGGAGATGTAGACAGAGGCCCACCACCACGGTCTCTGCCCTCCAGGGAACTCAGTCCGAAAAGGCGAGGAAGACAGGTCAACAAAACCCACCATCCAAGGTACTGCCAATGACAAACCTGGTGCAGACTTCACCATTACAAAGCAATTTTACACACGTCATCTCACCTAATTCTCACACTGGTCAGTGGACCAGAAGGGAATTTGAGTAACTTGCCCAAGGTCTCTCAGCTGTGATGCAATAGGACCAATTACAGAAATCTCATAGATACTATTGTAAGAACTGTAAGAGAGATTCTGAATTCACAGGGGTTCCAGGGACAATAATGCCCATGCGAGGGACAGGCACTGTGCTGGGTGCTTTACCAACACCAACTGGGTGTTGGTGAATGAAGCTGGGATAAGTACTGTTCCTGCTTTGCAGCTGGGGAATCTAAGGTGAAGCCAGGAATGTGAACACAGGTCTGTTTGATGCCCAAGTCACTAATCTGTCCTTCTAAGGGTTTTTAGGTGTCACATGAGACACGGAGTTCCATGTAATGTCTGCAAGAGGTGAGTAAATACAGCAATAAAAACAATGCACCACATTGCATTTATTTTCTAATATTTCTTTTTGTATCAAGGAAAAACTCTCAGTCTGAGGCTGGATGTCTTTAACACCTCTCCAATACTAATCCTCCTCCCTCTAAAAATAAAAAAATGTTAGGCTCAGAAGCTTAGCAAGCAACGGTAGCTAGAACTTAAAAACAACACATTGTTTTCAGTATGTTTCATTTTTATGGTTATTTTATGGTTACTTTTTTTATGGTTTCATTTTTATGGTTTTATGGTTACTTTCTATTTATTGAAAATGGTACTGGTTTTTCAATTATATAAATAATATAAAGTTTCTTTTAAAAGTAAGCTTAGGTTAAGTTTTTTAAAGGCAGACCACTTCAAAAGACAACATTAAGTAGTTAACAGGGCAGGTGTAGAGATAACGGTAGAAAACATGAAAGCAGTACACAGATGGCTGAAATTTGGGAAATGCTGCTCTATGGGATACTGGCCCTCATAACACAAGTGCTTCTGCGCATTTTGAATCAGAGCTCCTTTGTGGGTCGAGCAAACAGGACAAGTATGTTCTCTGGAACCCGTAACTCTGAGGCTGCAGGATTCCCCGCTGGGCATGTCCCAGACAGGATCTCTTGCACGAGCTGCGCTAATGAACATCACGTATTCAGGCTGGCACACAGTTTTATGAACAAGTGTCAGGAGTAGATATTAACAGGTGTTTGACTAAGGAAGGGGTCAGCAAACTATGGCTGGTGGGCTACATCCAGTCCAAAGCCTGTTTTTGTAAGTAAAGTTTTATTGAACCTCCCTGTTTGGTTATATATTGTCTATAGCTACTTTTCCACTAGAAAGACAGAGTTGAGAAGGTGTGACAGAGACCATATGGGCCAAGAAACCTAATATATTTACTATCTTGCTCTTTACCAAAAAATAATAATAATAAAAATAAAAGAAGGCCCTGGACTTGGGAGGCCAGACATTGAAATTGAGAAGATCAGGGCCAAGAGAGGGTGTGAGCATAGTTCAAGGGCCAGAGCAATAACTCTGCCAGAAATTAAGTCAGAAACTCCCTCCTGGAACTGGCAGATGGGTAGGAAGAAATCTGAGTGGAAAATTGAAGCAGGAAGAAGGGAAGAGCAAAGCCATGATCAAAACTGGGGAAGCAGAGATGAACAAGGGGCAGGGTAACACCTGAGAGATAAGGGTCTTGCATCTTTTGAAGTCAAGAACCACCCCTATGGGGTGCTATTCTGGGCTTCCCAGTCCTTTGAAAGTTGCTGGCCTTCACAGCTTAAGGGAGCCATGTCCTTGGGAAACCAGGGGCCCCAGTCATGCCCTGCAGGTGGTATCAATGTGGACCATGATAGGATTGTGATGGTCAGAGATGAGCTTGGGGGGGGAGAGGAAATAACAGACTGTGTTTGGACAAGGGAAAACAGGGTACATCTACTGGGGAGACAGATGACTACTAAGTCGGGACAACTGCAGCGGTCTTATTTAATAGGGTGAGGCGTTTGTGCTAATATAGTAGGCTAAGGGAGATCACTGCCGGCATTTGAGCAAGGCAGGCATTCATAATTCCACTTATTCATGAGGCAGAGATAGTGGGGTGTGACAAAGCTCTACAAAACTATAAGATACTACCTATCTTTGACTAACAATAGTATAAAAGACAAAGTAGATTGGGTTTACTAAAATAGAGGTATTAAAAAAGTGGCTATCACTAGTGGTGTGAAAATTTGCTGCAGCCACAGGCTCAACAATACCTATGACAGCTCTCCTTTCATGTGCTTTGCCTCATATGCGTGGACGCTTTTACAGGTTAAGCAGAAAGAAGGTTAAGCGATGACCTTGAAGCAACCAAGAAGCAACCAAGAGTGTTGACTGGGGGGTGAAGGATAGAGTACAAAGAAGTGAGCTTTGATAGAGAGAAACTCAAATGAAAGAAACACTGGTACATACTTAAACTAAGTGGCCAGGGGGAGGCAATGTGTAGCTTTTGTTAATTTCCATAATGTAAATACTCTCACCATAGCTAATTTAAAGCCACTAACTTGATGCCATCAAACAAAAGTTGCAAAGAGATGCACACAGTTGGCTCCTCCATTAAACCACTGGGAATCTAAGCATGTTGCTCCCAGCAGCTCTTACCTGGATGACGTGAGAGGACGCTGACAGGTCACTCGGATGTCATGCTGCTGAAGCTACTCCTCCCACCCAGTTATGGAGGGAATGGGACCTTACAGCTGACATCCTCAAAACGTTGTGGAAGAACCTCAGTTTCAGATTTCAGAACAACTTCATTCTGCAGATAAGGAAACTTAGGCTCAGAGCTTTAGAACTGCTCACCCTGGGCTACACTGCAGGGCTGGGATTATGCTTTGTACGAACAGAAACAAATTCTGAAACCAAACAGGGTGTAACTGTAGAGTGAAGAGGTGAAGAGGTAGAGTCCACAAACGGTCAAGCCACATCAAAGTACAGCTGGTACAGGGCTGGCAAATTACTCCAAGGGTACTCTGGGCAAAGAAGAGAGAAGAAAGGTCACCAGGAAAGCCTCGAAGCTGTGCGCGTGCGCGCGCGCGCGTGTGTGTACACACGACCATGCAACCATGTGCACGTGAACAAGTAGATGTCACAAAGCACTACTAATTGCCACTTCCTGGGTACTGTCAATAGAACAAGACGCCCTAGGCATCTTGAAATTACCAAAAATTAATGTGAGAATTTTAGCTAGTTAATGTCACATATGAAAGGGAATGTTCATACTCTTTTCTCCTTCCAACTGAGGTTTTTTCCTCTCCCTGAATTTTATACACACACACGCACACACACACACACAAATTATATATATATATATATATATATATATATATATATATATATATATATATATATATATATATATATATATATATATATA
>NW_006777952.1:861975-865875 GCF_000442215.2 Lipotes vexillifer | reverse complement strand
ATATATATATATATATATATATATATATATATATATATATCTTTCTGGCCGCACCACACGGCTTGCGGGATTTTAGTTCCCCGACCAGGGATTGAACCAGTGCCCTCAGCAGTGAAAGTGCGGAGTTTTAACCACTGAACCGTCAGGGAATTCCCCTGAATTTTATTTTTATCGTGAAAACTTTTAATTTTGCTACGTGCTCACCCTAGCAAATTTTACTGGAAATCAATTCTTTCTCTAAAAACTGTACTTTCGTGCTGGCTTCCTCCAGACTAATAAAACACTGTTTATCAACTGAAACCTCAAGCAAGTCTCTCGTGCACCTGTCTTCCTCCTTTCTGTCCCCCACCTTCATCTGAAAAGACATGAACACCCACCTAGCAAGTTCCCTCTGTCATCAGGACCAACAGAACCTGGGGAAATTCGCCCACGTTACTCCTCCTGCTTACAGAGAAGCCTCCTTTGGCAAGGCAGGACAGCCCTGTGGTCTGTCTGGGAGGTGCTTTTCTTCTGGGTGGCACATAATGCCTTCTATTCACCAACTGTTCACGCTGCCTCCTTGGCAGCCCTTGGAAACCTCCGGGTGGCAGTGTTTGTTTACCCCATTTTGTAGGGGGTGAAATTGAGGCACAAGAAGACACTGTTAGGATACACTACAGGAGCAAGATACGAGATAAGAGCTTCGTGGATTAGTTTTAAAATCTGAAGTGATTGCAACAAGAACTGAATCACACCTTAAGACAGCACTGCCTTTCTTCACCACTTTCTTCACACCTCCTTCACCAGCCAGCTGTGAAGCGAACCTCTACTGAGGGGCAACGCTGGCAGGTTTAAGTTTTCAAATTTGTGTCATTTTGTGCTTTCTGAAGGAGGTATAGTGAGCTTGGATATAGGTGATATGGCAGGAGGGTGGAGACAGGGAAGTAAAGGGAGAGGCTTGTATGATCCAGGCTAAGATAATCAAACTAAGAATAATCAGTCTGGTGGAGGCTGCAGAGAGACTCCAGGAAATGACCCTCAGCTGTGCACACAGCTCACTGGAAAACTACAGGAATGGCCTCTTTACATCGGGTCTGGCGGGTAGAGAACTCAGGCCTGATGCTGTATAATTATGTAAATACACCCACAGATATATAAACACATACACACATGTATACATAATACAGATACATAAAACATATACACATTATTATACATAATTATGTAATTATAATCTAGTTACAAGAACCTACTATGTTAGGGTGTTTTCAAGACCAGACTTCATTACAAGGGAAAACTGTTAGCCATAAAAATAGTTTTGTCTTGTCCCCAAAGGGATATGTCATTCTGTCTTGCTTTTGCTAATTAAGAGTTGAAAATTGTTGAAATGTTTCTTGTTGGTTAAACTGGAGAGAAGACAATAAAATCCAGTGGAGACTTTGAGAATTAGGATCCACTGAGGTTTATGTGGGAAGGAGAAAGGCTTCATGGACTGTGGCCATGTTTATGATTCCATCAAATCTAGTCAGCCACAGCCCACCACCAGGGCATAGTCAAAACTGCACAAATAACCAAATTTCTATCCTCTGGAAATGATAACATTGGGTCAAAATTTCAATAGATAGAACTCACTGCTTAGCTCCATGGCAGTCTACAGTCAAAAGCTTATCATTTAAAATTATCTTCACAGGGTATTAGGACTGGGAAGGTCTTTAAGGAAATCCTTTCATCTCATAAATAAATGACACTGCATTCCAGAGAAGTGATTTGTCCAAACTTTTTTAGATGAGAAGCCACATCTTCTGAGTCTCCAGATCCCTGAATCTTCTTCCCACCCCCATGTCTCTGTTGGCAGCATCCACCCCCCCGTCAACCCATTAACAGACATAAAAAGCACTGGTGGGTCTTCCCTGGTGGCGCAGTGGTTGAGAGTCCACCTGCCAATGCAGGAGACACGGGTTCGTGCCCCGGTCCAGGAGGGTCCCACAGGCTGCGGAGCGGCTGGGCCCGTGGGCCATGGCTGCTGAGCCTGCGCGTCCGGAGCCTGTGCTCCACAACGGGAGAGGCCACAACAGTGAGAGGCCTGCGTACCGCAAAAAAAAAAAAAAAAAAAAAAAAAAAAAAAAAGCACTGGTGTTCCAGGCACCACACCAGCCTCCTCAGGAGGATCTGAGGGTCTTTGATATGCCCAGCTCTTAACAGGCACCGAGGGCTCCAAGATGAATGATGCACAGTTTCTTCCCTGCTGGAGATCCCAGACTAGTGAGGGTCACATGGAACTAAACAGCAGACAAGTACAGAATGGGACAAAAACCATTAAGAAACTGTGGGAGCTCAAAGGCGGGGCCATAACCAGCCTTAAGGAAGGTGTTAGGAACCTGAGCTGAGTCTTGAAAAGAGAGTCAGCACCATCAGGTAGAGAAGGGGGACAAAGGACATTCATCCTGCAGAGAAAACAGCATGAGTGAGGGTGGGAGGCAGCCCAGGTAAGCAGGTTCAGGCTAGGCAACCCCAGGGAATCCAGTTGAGCCAAATCCAGAGAGAAGGCAAACTACGCATAGACAAATATCTGTAACTCTAAATGGGGCTTCAGTGAGCCTGAGGTCAAAGCAAACACGTGCTGGAGCCAAGGAGTCCTAAGTGGGCACTAGGACCAGACAGGAACCCACAGGAGAGAAGAGAAGAGGAAGAGAGCCTCCCAGAGAGCCCAGCCCAGACCTGTGGAGGGAGACATAGACAGTCACAAGATAACCCCCTAGCCCTTCCTGTCCACTGGGGCCACGTGTGGTCCGAGCACCAAGCTGACCTGAGCCATCAGCCAACGAGAGTCTTGCTTCCTTCAGTTGTGAGCTCTCCAGGACTGCAACTGGTCAGAGGTCAGAGCCTAAACTAAACCTGATTCCTGGTAAGTTTTTATAACTGTTATCCTCTTTCCTCTCTCTCCCTGCATCTGCATGCCCTGACAGAAGTGGAGACAGGATAGCCTGTAGGTTAAGACTGGAGTCAAAGGTTCTGCATTCAAACCCCACTTAGCTATTTACTAACCGGGTGACCCTTGACAAAGCTGCGTTAAGCTTCCTGATTCAGTTCCCTCATCTAAACTCTCAGAATTGTTAGATTAGATGAGAATGCACAGGAAGTCTTTCGACACAGTGCCTGCCACACAGGAAGTGTCCTGTGAATGTCAGGTGCTCTCATATTCTATTTAAAAGGTCAGCTGGTTACTATACATAAAATAGGTAAGCAACAGGGATTTACTGTATAGTACAGGGAATTATATTCAATATCTTGTAATAACCTATAATGGAATATAATCTGAAAAAATTAACCTTATCACTTTGCTGTACACCTGAAATTAACACAATATTGTACATCAAGTATACTTCAATTAAAAAAAAAAAAAAGCTGGGCGATATTTTAAAGGAACTCACACATCAGGCTAGACTTTGTGATGGATTTTATTTTCCAAAGACGACAGCAACAAAATCACCCACATGCTCTTCTTATGATGTGACTTTGACATTCCTCCCACAAGAGATGGGGTTCTACGTTCCCTTCCCTTGAATCCAGACAGACTCGTGGCCACAGTGAAAGTGATACTGTGTGGCTCCCGAAGCTAGATCACATCCTGCCCCTCTTATGAACGCCTGCCCTTGGAACCAGCCACCACACTAGGAGGACGCACAAGCAACCACATGCAGAGACCACTGTTCCAGCTGACAGCTCCAGTTGAGGTCCCATCCGACAGCCAGCATCAAATCACTGAAGATGTGAGCAAGTGAGCCCTCTGATGTTAAGTCACTCCAGCCTTTGAATCTTCCCAGCAGAGGCCCCATACATCACACAGCAGAGGCAAAGCCAACCATTGTGCCCTTTCCAAACTTCTGACCCGGGGAATCTATGAACCTAAAACAGTGGTGG
>NW_006777952.1:860399-861821 GCF_000442215.2 Lipotes vexillifer | reverse complement strand
TGTGGGATTTTCCCGGACCGGGGCACGAACCTGTGTCCCCTGCATCGGCAGGCAGACTCTCAACCACTGCGCCACCAGGGAAGCCCAGTGGTGGTTTTTTTAATGCCACTTAGTTTGGGCTTGTTAAACAGCAGCAACAGATAATCACTATGATTGTTTGAAGGCAACAGAGGGCCATGGAAGAATTTGAGAGTGGTGAAAAGGCAAGACGAAGGTTTCTAGATTAATCTGACTGTAGTGGGTTGAGACTGGTGGCAGGGAGCCCTTGTAAAAAACCACTGATATCATATAGCAGGCTCTATATGATGCAAACCTGAATACTGGGGCAGGGGGAGTGTTTACTGGCAACAGATTAAATGCGGGGATTCAAGAAAACAGAGTTCAAATGACTCCAAGGTTTGAACTAACGGTGGAACCCCTAACATAATTAGGTTCATCCAGAAAGGGGACTAATTTTTTTCCTAGTGGGCAGTAGGGAAAGAGAGAAAATAAATTCCATTTAAAATATACTGAATCTGCATGATGTTAGGATAATCTAAGCGGAATATCAAGCATGAAGTTAGAAATTTAGGACCAGAAGTTGAACACTGGTTTTGTTTAAAACCTTGACAATGGATAAGGTTACTTCTGAGATTATGCTGAGAAAAGGTCTTAACCTCAGCCTCTATTTAGGGGTGTAAGAGATGAGTGGGACCAGGTCTGGTCAGTCACGGAGGCAGGGTCCTGGGAGCAGAACATCACAATTAAGTTTTGGAAAGGTATGATCATGATTAATGCCAAATGCAGAGAGGTCAAAGGGACAAAATATTGAGGAAAAAAAGTCAGAACCAAAAAGGAGATTAGGAAGGGACCCAGGGTCAGAGGAGGGCATCTCTGCCCCAACCAAAAGTGGAATCAGATGCACACAAGCGTGAACAGTGAAATGACTCTTAGCACACCAGAGAGACAATTTCCTACGAGTCTGGAAGGGAAGTGGATGGGAACTGTTAAAATGAGATGGTGAAATGCACATTTTAAGGGTATAAAGTGGGTACAGGAGCATCTCCACTTACCAACCTCACAAAGATAAAGCACAGAGTAAATTATCGTAACACGCTTTGATTTCCCTGGTGTTGCAGTAGATCTGACACCTATCTTTCAGCCTTTCAGAGGAACTGTTCTTAGCATTTGTTGAACTCCACAACATTCCTGCGAGGTAGATATTATCGTTGGATGAGGAAACAAAGGCCACACAGCAAGTCAAAAGCCGAGGCAAGATTAGAACAGGACCTGCCTTCCATGCAGGGAAGGCCAGTTGGCTGGATTCCTTTTGTGTCAGTAATAGGTTCTTTGATCTGTAACACAGAAGAGGCTTGTTTCTGGGGAGGCTGTGAAAATCGATTCATTAACAACCATAAGGTTCTCTAAAACTCAGGGGGATAT